>NC_057800.1:361437537-361737537 GCF_018294505.1 Triticum aestivum | reverse complement strand
ATGGCTATCACTGCCTTACCATGCCTTCCCTTCGCTTACAGGTCGGACCCACACTTGCGGGTCCCACATGTCAGTGAAAGAATGGTAGGATTGTTCACGTTAGGGGATCCTCATCCCCCGACGTGCGCCTCATCCCTCTCAGCCACACCGCTCCTTTGCTTTTCTGTGCATGACATGCGGGCCAGCTGAACTGCGGCGACCATCAACTTTCTACCACAGCCACACCCGATTGGACGTGGTTTTCCTGCTCCGCTGCTGTGCTTCGATCCGTACTCCTGCACCATCGAATTTTCATCCAGCGGCTGTGACACATTTCGTCTCGGGCATCAATCCTCAGCTGGAGTACTTATGTACTACAGGTAGTACCCGCCAGTGTGGCCATCTGTGCCTCATGCGCCCCGACACCCAGCTGTGGCACCCTCACCATGGCCACGCCACCATCGGCCGGTTCATCTCGAACGAGCGAGTCGCGAACCACACCACCACCATGAGAATGACATGTGGGCCAGCCGCATTTAAGGTCCGCATGTCATTGACTCATAGGCCGGGCACTAAGCCACTGAAGTTCGGTCTCATGGGCCCCGAGAGGGAAATGTAACTCCTGCGACAGGCCTTGTGGTGCTCCCGTAGTACGAGCTCGTGGGAAACCCGAAATTTGTTTCTTACTACTACTCCCAACTACTAGTAAGGTACACGTGCATTGCACACTATATAGGGGTATATATGTTTGGTTTGCAGCCTAGGGTTGCCACGCCTAAGCTTAGGCATGCCACAAGTGTGTTTGGTTGTGTTCTCGTCTCAGCATAGTTGTTCCCTCTTCATGCATGCTCAACTCAACACCCCTCTTCATGTATGCTACCTTCATGCATGCTTCTAGTGTATTTGTGCTAAGCTAGTGTGGACTCATGCACCCTCCATACACTCTACCAAACACCCAAAAGTGGGTCGAGAAAGGAACTCTTGGGATCATGCACCCTTCATACACCCTACCAAACACACCAGGCATGTGTTTGGTTCATTGCTACACTTGTGGCTTGCCACACTTTTCTAGCTACATGGTCCACATGTCATAGACTCAACTTCTTGCCAAATCTTGCCACACTTGTGGTGTCCATTTTGTTAGCCACATTTTTGTGGCAGACACACTTTGCCTAAGCTTAGTTGTGGCAAAGTTAGTCATGAATGAAGTTCAACCATGGAGTCTTCTAGATATCCAACGGCCAGTAGTGCTCGGATTTGCCATGTTTGTACCATCGGATTGGCTTCATCCAACGACCAACTTTCAAAGTTATTCACACACTATACAGGGGGTATCGATATAGATGTGCCGGCCCGTTGCAATGGATCCAAAGTATATCTATTTAGTGGAGTGCACTCTAAACACATTATCTATTTATTTTTCTCTAACCTTTCGTAGCCACGAAACCAAGCCACATAAGCTTCATGGGTGCCCCCACATCATATTATTCATACTATGTTGACTGAAAAAAGATAAATCACCCAAAATAAGATCTTCCCGTTTTTTGTTCTTACGATCCTGTGCCGTGCACGTACCTACTAGTTGTATAGTGGTAGTACTAGTTGTATAGTACAAACTTGGTACTAGTAGGAGTAGAGTAGTACAAAATGCTCCTACTCTATCAACGAGCCCCATCCGACACCAAATTTCTTGGCTTCCGTGCTACAGCTAGATATTCCCCATGTTTCTGTTTTCCAACCCAGCGACGGGCGGGGTGCGGTTTGCCAATAGTCGGTTTTCTCAACACGGTCCCACATGAAAGTTAAAATGCTAGGAAACACACCTTCCCTAAGCTATGTGTCATGCAGGACGGGCCGTGGAGTACTCCCGATTCCCGGGCGTGTGGGGGGGGGGGGAGTGCGACGCGAACGTGGCAGGCCTTTTCCTTTTACTAGCAATGTGCCCATGCGTTGGGACGGATCAAAAGTAGGAGAATAGTAGTACTTGTTCACAAACTTGAAAGAAATCACTCTTGTTTTGATATACTCCTAATATATTACTCCCTCCGTTCCTAAATATTTGTCTTTTTAGAGATTTCAAATGGACTATCACATACGAATTATATAGACATATTTTGAAGTGTAGATTCACTCATTTTGCTCCGTATGTAGCCACTTATTGAAATCTCTAGAAAGACAAATATTTAGGAACGGAGAGAGTACTTTTCACTCAAAATATATTTCTCAGGCTGTTTTGATGAGGTGAGGGAGGGATGTGGTTGCTTTCGAGATAATAAGTGGTTTTCTGCAAATTCGAGCAGAGAAGTGGGCTATTGTTGCAAAAATGCCACAACTTACCTCATAGCTGTTAGATGGAGATCTAATGGTCAGAAACGACGGATGGCAGACACACCACCATCACCAACTGAGTCTTTTATAGGAGTAGGAGTAGTGAAACATGTATAAATTGTAACATTTTGGTTCTGCTACTTGGCACGATCGATGGATTGAAATAACGATTGGAAACACTAGGGCAGGGCTATTTCCGCCAGATAAGCAGGGTACGTAGTAGCTAGGTTGGCGCATCGTCGATTTGGTCACACCCGGTCTGACATGTTCTAGTGTTTCTAGAAAGATGCCCACGCGTTGCACGAAGTTGATGGAAAAGGTAAGCACAACTTATAAATTGACGGATGGAGTACTAGTTACAGTGATGCATATAATTAATCAAAGGGATCGCAGATGTCGGTATTGACTGGAACGAGAATGCAACAACACGATAAGAATTAAGGCCACGATGATGATGCGATCGCAGTGGTGGTTACAGAAGGCAAGAAGAAAGATGCATCCATCAATGTACGACCTCCTCCTCCTCCTCAACTTAGTGCGCCGGGCCATCGACCGACGTCTAAGGAGCGGCGGCTTTTGTGGCGAGGTCGAGGTGCTTCTCAGCAAAGGCATCCAAGGCGTCCAGCCGGTTGAGGAAGGCCAACGTCGTAGCGTCCTCACTGGCCTTGTAGATACCTATGTACGATATGCTCGTACACGTGATGTGTAGGTCGACGAATTCTTGTAGGGCGAGGCGCCTCGTGGCGAGCGCAACCTCCAGATGGGCATTCTACGCGGCGTCGGCGGGCAATCGCAGGGCCACTAGTGCTTGAAAGAGGTTCCGTCCATGGAGGCCGATTAGGGTGGCAGGCAATGAGGAGCCCGGGCGCGCGGGCTGGAGGAGTACGGCGATGTCGTGGCGGGCTTCTTGAGGATGGTGAACTTGTTGGTGGTGGCAACGATTGTCTGGTCCAACTAAGAGTCATAGTTGGCGTCGATGGCGGCCATCCACCAGCCGGTCTCCAACACCGTCTGGAGATGATCCTCGGCGCCATGCCGCATGCCGATGTCGTGTACCATCTGGCACAGCCGCTGTCCACTCACGTACATCGCCACCATGGGTTTGTAGTGAACTCTTTTGCACTTAGTGTAGGTGCTTAGGAAAATGCTTAGGTGCGTATGATGTGGTAGATGCATTGGAATGGAGGGGCGCCTATATATGAGGGCAAACTCCGTTGCATTCGCATCGTGCAGCCTCTTTTCCCGGTCCTCCTCCCATTACTTCCCTCATGCATTAATTAAAGGAGGATGCATTGGCCATTCAACATTTCGGGAACCGCTACTCCCTCCCTCGTCTGAATTATAGTCGTATCGGGAACTGCACCGCCCGCTGTCAAATCAAATAGTACTGCATCGCCCGCTGCACGCCCAGCTGAACACGCCTCCTCGCCTCCATTAAGCCCGCATGCAAACCGAGAAACCTACTCCGGCCACACATCCGTTCATGAGCGGGCCGGAATTAAATGCAACACCAGCCGAGCTCCTCCCGTTCGCCCTCAGTTTAAACGAGGCCAGATGCCGGCCAAGCTCCTACCGTCCGCCCTCTATTTACATGAGGCCAGACAGACAGCGGGCAAGAATCGCACCCCTCCGCCGCTCCCCCATCTCCTCCTTCACCATTTTTTCCACTCTTCCGCTGGCTTTTGAGGAGCCGTTCTCTGGCATATTACCCGGCTGGGTGGCCCGCCGAGCCCTCCGGGTACGGGCGAGGCCACTTGGTGCTTCACCAACCTTGCTTGTCCCGACGGAGCCAGTTGCCGCCCCAAGCAGGCGTGTGGTTCAGTAACTCGCCGCTCTAGTTCAACTCGATGAGGAGTGGTGAGTTGCTCCACGCGAGCACGACGGCGAGCACACCGGTACAGGTGGCGTCACTGTCGTGTCGTACCGCGCCACGAGTGTTTGTGGGCGCGCCTCCCGTGCCTACGGCAGCGTCATGTAGGCAGATACATAAGCCAGGTGCGTGGAGAGCGACGAGACGGTGGCCAGCTTCTCCGTGTCTGCCGCCATCATCGAGGAGAAGTAGAACAAGGCAGGCCGCCGTCACATGGGTCCCATGAAGGCCCCCGCCGAGGCGACGACTGCGCATTCAGATGGTTTCTTTGCTTCTTCGTCTCTTCCGAGGACCTTCGTCGACCCCGCAAGTGTCTGCCGGACATGAGGAAGAAAAAGGGATCCGCGGGCGGCCATTTAGATTATGTACTCCTTCCCCATCTGGCGGGAAATATTTGTTCTAAGAATGGATAAATTGTATGTATCTATAACTAAAATAATTCTAGATACATCCATTTCTAGGACAAGTATTTACGGACGGAGGGAGTATTAATTATACCAAGAGTGCCGGATTGGCACCGCTTAGTTTATGTAAATGTAATGAAATCCATCATGTTTATATGAAGATCCGGTTTTTTTATATGAAATCCTTCATGCTTATATGAAATCAGTCTGTGTTTGCACTAATTTCATCTGGTTGGTTAGAGTTGTGAAAATGTATGTCGCTGGTGTTTGATGTCGTCCTCCGCGGAAGGAAGCGGGAGGAAATTTGCCGGCTGCCGTTGGAGATGCTCTTATGCTGGAAATAATAGAGTGACATCCAATCCATTTAAGTCAATTGCGTGTATGATTGTCCCTTGATACGTCTCCAACGTATCTATAATTTTTGATTGCTCCATGCTATATTATCTACTGTTTTGGACTATATTGGGCTTTATTTTCCACTTTTATATTATTTTTGGGACTAACCTATTAACCGGATGCCCAACCCAGAATTGCTCTTTTTTGCCTATTTCAGTGTTTCGAAGAAACGAAATATCAAACGGAGTCCAAACGGAATGAAACCTTCGGGAACGTGATTTTCTCACCGAACGCGATCCAGGAGACTTGGACCCTACACCAAGGCATCAAAGAGGCGGTCACGAGGGTGGGGGCGCCCCCCCCCTAGGGCGCGCCCCCTGCCTCGTGGGCCCCTCGGAGCTCCACCGACGTGCTTCTTCCTCCTATATATACCTACGTACCCCCAAACGAACAGAACAGGAGCCAAAAACCTAATTCCGCTGCCACAACTTTCTGTATCCACGAGATCCCATCTTGGGGCCTGTTCCGGAGCTCCGCCGGAGAAGGCCATCATCACGGAGGGCTTCTACATCATCATAGCCTCTCTGATGAAGTGTGAGTAGTTTACCTCAGACCTTCGGGTCCATAGTTAGTAGCTAGATGGCTTCTTCTCTCTTTTTGGATCTCAATACAAAGTTCTCCCCCTCTCTCGTGAAGATCTATTCGATGTAATCTTCTTTTTGTGGTGTGTTTGTTAAGACCGATGAATTGTGGGTTTATGATCAAGTCTGTCCATGAATAATATTTGAATCTTCTCTGAATTCTTTTATGTATGATTGGTTATCTTTGCAAGTCTCTTTGAATTATCCGTTTGGTTTGGCCAACTAGATTGGTAGTTCTTGCCATGGGAGAAGTGCTTAGCTTTGGGTTCGATCTTGCGGTGTCCTTTCCCAGTGATAGAAGGGGCAGCAAGGCACGTATTGTATCATTGCCATCTGGGATAACAAGATGGGGTTTATTTCATATTGCATGAATTTATCTCTCTACATCATGTCATCTTGCTTAAAGCGTTACTCTGTTTTTAACTTAATACTCTAGATGCATGCTGGATAGCGGTCGATGAGTGGAGTAATAGTAGTAGATGCAGAATCGTTTTGATCTACTTGTCACGGACGTGATGCCTATATAAATGATCATGCCTAGCTATTCTCATAACTATGCTCAATTCTGTCAATTGCTCAACAGTAATTTATTCACCCACCTTAGAATACTTATGCTCTTGAGAGAAGCCACTAGTGAAACCTATGGCCCCCGGGTCTATTCTCATCATATCAATCTCCATCACTTTAATCTTGCTTTGCTTTTTACTTTGCCTTTTACTTTTTACTTTGCATCTCTGTACCAAAAATACCAAAAATATTATATCTATCAGATCTCACTCTCATAAGTGACCGTGAAGAGATTGACAACCCCTAATCACGTTGGTTGTGAGTAGCTATCATTTTCTGCAGGTACGAGAGACTTGAGCGTGGCCTCCTACTGGATTGATACCTTAGTTCTCAAAAACTAAGGGAAATACTTACGCTACTCTGCTGCATCATCCTTTCCTCTTCGGGGAAATCAACTGCAAGCTCAAGAGGTAGCAAGAAGAATTTATGGCGCCGTTGCCGGGGAGTCTATGCAAAAAGTCAACATACCAAGTACCCATCACAATCCCTATCTCTCGCATTACATTAGTTGCCATTTACCTCTTGTTTTCCTCTCCCCCACTTCACCCTTGTCGTTTTATTCGCCCTCTCTCTCTCTCTCTCTCTATCCTCCCTTTCTTTCCGCTATGACTGAATCAAAAAAGGTTGGGGCTTCTCTCCAGAGTTTTAGTACTTTGGACAACCCCTCTATCCTCGCTAAACTTATAAATAAGGATACTATGGAAAAACCTACCGGAGTTATCAATGAGCGTCTTAATAATTTTGATGAAGATGATTCTGGAATTTTTCGTTATTTACTTGATGAATCTTTGAAAGATGCTTGGTATAGACTATTAAGGATCAGGGCTAGCTATGTTCCTCAATATCAAATTGAAGTTTACCTAAAAAGCTTTTATATTGCCCTTCCTTCTTCTTTTAAGCATGTCTTAGATTCTATATTTGAAGAAGGTTTCCTTGAAGGGGATGTCGTAGACACTTATGAAAAAATGATAACTATATTTGGGCACCCCATGAATGAGAAAGCTGAATCTACATCTCTTTTGCTCTCTTACCAAAATGAATCTATTAAAGAGATAAAGGCTAGCCTAGATACAAACTTCTGTAACATACTTAATCTTTATTCTACCATTAATAGCCATGTGCTTTATCAAAATAGAAGGATTAATTCTACAGATAGCAAGTTTTCTCTTTCCTTTCCTAATACCAAAGATGGCAATACCTAGATATATCCTCGCTTTCATGCCTAGCTAGGGGCATTAAACGATAGCGCTTGTTGGGAGGCAACCCAACTTTATTTTTGTTCCTTTCTTTTTGCTCCTGTTTAATAATAAATAATTCATCTAGCCTCTGTTTAGATGTGGTTGTATGCTTTTAATTAGTGTTTGTGCCAAGTAGAACCTTTGGGAAGACTTGGGGAAAGTCTTGTTGATCATGCTGTAAAAAACAGAAACTTTAGCGCTCACGAGAATTGCTGCCATTTTTATTTGGAGAGTGATATTTAGTTAATTATTTTTTCAGATGATTAATAGATAAATTCCTCAGCTCCAGAAATTTATTTTAGAATTTTTGGGGTTCCAGATCTTGCGCTAGCTACAGATTACTACAGACTGTTCTGTTTTTGACAGATTCTGTTTTTCGTGTGTTGTTTGCTTATTTTGATGAATCTATGGCTAGTAAAATAGTTTATAATCCATAGAGAAGTTGTAATACAGTAGGTTTAACACCAATATAAATAAATAATGAGTTCATTACAGTACCTTTAAGTGGTCTTTTGTTTTCTTTCGCTAACGGAGCTCACGAGTTTTCTACCTTAAGTTTTGTGTTGTGAAGTTTTCATGTTTTGGGTAAGGATTTGATGGATTATGGAACAAGGAGTGGCAAGAGCCTAAGCTTGGCGATGCCCATGGCACCCCCAAGATAATCTGAGGACACCTAAAAGCCAAAGCTTGGGGATGCCCTGGAAGGCATCCCCTCTTTCGTCTACTTCTATCGGTAACTTTACTTTGAGCTATATTTTTATTCACCACATGATATGTGTTTTGCTTGGAGCGTCTTGTATTATTTGTGTCTTTGTTTCTTAGTGTGCCACAATCATCCTTGCTGTACACACCTTTTGAGAGTGCCATACATGAATTAGAATTTGATAGAATACTCTATGTGCTTCACTTATATCTTTTGAGCGTTATAATTTTGTTCTATGTGCTTCACTTATATCTTTTGAGCTAAGTAGTTTTGCTCTATGTGCTTCACTTATATCTTTTGAGCGCCATAATTTTTCTCTATTTGCTTCACTTAGATCTTTTAGAGCACGGTGGTGTTGGTGGGGACGACACCTATGGGATCACAAGAATCCCTACTGTGGTTAGCGAGGCGCGGGGTCATGAGAAGAGTGGATCAAACAGATAGCACACGGTTCGTTTATCCAGGTTTGGGCCGCGAGGATGGCTAAAACCCTACTCCTGCTTTGGTGGATTGTGTATCTGTGTTCTTGAGCTAGCTATGGGGCGTGAGGAGCTCCAAAAAACCGAATCCTTCCTCTGGTCGCCTCGGGCCTCCTTTTATAGAAAAAAGGGGTTGCCATAGTGGCACACAGGAGATGGAAAGGGTACAGTGCTGCGAGGTTATCCCTCACATCACATGACAAGGCGCATTTAATGCGTCTTGCTTAGGTGTCCTTGCTTTATCGGGGACGGGGGAGAAACCTGTCTCGTCCGTCGCCGCTCCTTCTTGTGTCGACACGCGCCCTGGTCAGCGACGCCTGTGATGCCATATAGGTAGGCAGGCAGCTGAGGTGGCGCAGTGGTGGGTCTTCACGAAGATCTGCATTCCGCCACACGGGTGCCTGCCCAGCTGGTTGGCTCGGCAGCTGCATGCATGCCATGGCGGAGGTTTAGTCGACGTGGGCCTGATGGTGGCCCTGCGGGTGTCCTCGGCAAGGGCCTTGCCGGGGCCCCGACAAGGGTCTTGCCGAGGCACCTGTTGTCATCCCCGGCAAGGCGCTTGCCGGGGGCCTTGTGGTCTTCCTCGGCTGGGATCCCACCAAGAGTTGTCGTCTCCTTAGTGCGTATCTGATCTTGAATGTCTTCACAAAGATCTGCATGCCGCCACGGGGATGTCTCCCGAATCCTTGCCCTTTGTGGGCAGTGGACTCAAGGGTGATTTGCTCCATAGGCGCGGGACGAGTCGCCGCGGCAAGGGTCTTGCCGGGGCTGCTAGAACTGTCTCCCGGCAAGGATCTTGCCGGGGGAGTCCGCTTCATTCCCTTTGCTCTTCGTGGTCTTGGCCTTGGCGTCGTTCTAGTTCTCTTGAGCTTCGGTCTTACCCAGCTCACCTCCCTTGCCTTGCTTGGTGTGGTGGTATCCGCGGCTCAGACTGCCCGTGCACAGTTATAGGGGTACAAAAAGTGTACCCCTCTTTTTGTACACCGATAGGTGGTGGATTTGTTTTAAAGAAACTATTGATCTCTCATGCTTCACTTAAATTATTTTGAGAATCTCTTAATAGCATGGTAATTTGCTTAATAATGATATGCTTGGTATTCAAGATTTGTGAAACTTTCTTTTGAGTGTGTTGAATACTAAGAAAAGATTGAAGCATGATAATTGTTTTGAGATATGGAGGTGATAATATTAAAGTCATGCTAGTTGAGTAGTTGTGAATTTGAGAAATACTTGTGTTGAAGCTTGTGATTCCCGTAGCATGCACGTATGGTGAACTGTTATGTGATGAAGTCGGAGCATGATTTGTTTATTGATTGTCTTACTTATGAGTGGCGGTCGGGGACGAGCGATGGTCTTTTCCTACCAATCTATCCCCCTAGCAGCATGCACGTAATACTTTGCTTTGATAACTTGTAGATTTTTGCAATAAGTATATGAGTTCTTTATGAGTAATGTTGAGTCCATGGATTATACGCACTCTCACCCTTCCACCTTTGCTAGCCTCTCTAATACCGCGCACCTTTCGCCGGTATCATACACCCACCATATACCTTCCTCAAAACAGACCTATTATGGCATTTCCATAGCCATTCCGAGATATATTGCCATGCAACTTTCCACCGTTCCGTTTATTATGACACACTCCATCATTGTCATATTGCATATCCCGGTACACCGCCGGAGGCATTCATATATAGTCATATTTTGTTCTAAGTATCGAGTTGTAATTGTTGAGTTGTAAGAAAAATAAAAGTGTGATGATCATCATCATTAGAGCATTGTCCCAGTGAGCAAAGGATGATGGAGACTATGATTCCCCCACAAGTCGGGATGAGACTCCGGACGAAAAATAAATAAAAGAGGCCAAAGAAGCCCAAAAAAAAGAGAAAGAAAAGAGGCCATAAAAAAAGAGAAAAGGCCCAAATAAAAAATAAAAAAATGAGAGAAAAAGAGAGAAGGGACAATGTTACTATCCTTTTACCACACTTGTGCTTCAAAGTAGCACCATGATCTTCATAGTAGAGAGTCTATCATGTTATCACTTTCATATACTAGTGAGAATCTTTCATTATAGAACTTGGCTTGAATATTCCAATGATGGGCCTCCTCAAATTGCCCTAGGTTTTCATGAGCAAGCAAGTTGGATGCACACCCACTTAGTTTCTTTTTGAGCTTTCATATACTTATAGCTCTAGTGCATCCGTTGCATGGCAATCCCTACTCACTCACATTGATGGGCATCTCCATAGCCCGTTGATACGCCTAGTTGATGTGAGACTATCTTCCCCTCTTTTTGTCTTCTCCACAACCACCATTCTATTCCACATATAGTGTTATATCCATGGCTCAAGCTCATGTATTGCATGAAGATTGAAAAAGTTTTGAAAAAGTTAGAGTATGAAACAATTGCTTGGCTTGTCATCGGGGTTGTGCATGATTTAAATATTTTGTGTGGTGAAGATAGAGCATAGCCAGACTATATGATTTTGTAGGGATAACTTTCTTTAGCCATGTCATTTTGAGAAGACATAATTGCTTTGTTAGTATGCTTGAAGTATTATTATTTTTTATGTCAATATAAACTTTTGTCTTGAATCTTTCTAATCTGAATATTCATATCACAATTAAGAAGATTTGCATTGAAATTATGCCAAGTAGCACTCCGCATCAAAAATTCTCTTTTTATCATTTACCTACTCGAGGACGAGCAGGAATTAAGCTTGGGGATGCCTGATACGTCTCCAACGTATCTATAATTTTTGATTGCTCCATGCTATATTATCTACTGTTTTGGACTATATTGGGCTTTATTTTCCACTTTTATATTATTTTTGGGACTAACCTATTAACCGGAGGCCCAGCCCAGAATTGTTGTTTTTTGCCTATTTCAGTGTTTCGAAGAAACGGAATATCAAACGAAGTCCAAATAGAATGAAACCTTCGGGAACGTGATTTTCTCACCGAATGTGATCTAGGAGACTTGGACCCTACGCCAAGGCATCAGAGAGGCGGTCACGAGGGTGGGGGCGCCCCCCCTAGGGCGCGCCCCCTGCCTCGTGGGCCCCTTGCAGCTCCACCGACGTACTTCTTCCTCCTATATATACCTACGTACCCCCAAACAAACAAAACAGGAGCCAAAAACCTAATTCCACCGTCGCAACTTTCTATATCCACGAGATCCCATCTTGGGGCCTATTCCAGAGCTCCGCCGGAGAAGGCCGTCATCACGGAGGGCTTCTACATCATCATAGCCTCTCCGATGAAGTGTGAGTAGTTTACCTCAGACCTTCAGGTCCATAGTTAGTAGCTAGATGGCTTCTTCTCTCTTTTTGGATCTCAATACAAAGTTCTCCCCCTCTCTCGTGGAGATCTATTCGATGTAATCTTCTTTTTGCGGTGTGTTTGTTGAGACCGATGAATTGTGGGTTTATGATCAAGTCTATCCATGAATAATATTTGAATCTTCTCTGAATTCTTTTATGTATGATTGGTTATCTTTGCAAGTCTCTTCGAATTATCCGTTTGGTTTGGCCAACTAGATTGGTAGTTCTTGCCATGGGAGAAGTGCTTAGCTTTGGGTTCGATCTTGCGGTGTCCTTTCCAGTGGCAGAAGGGGCAGCAAGGCACGTATTGTATCGTTGCCATCGAGGGTAACAAGATGGGGTTTATTTCATATTGCATGAATTTATCTCTCTACATCATGTCATCTTGCTTAAAGCGTTACTCTGTTTTTAACTTAATAGTCTAGATGCATGCTGGATAGCGGTCGATGAGTGGAGTAATAGTAGTAGATGCAGAATCGTTTCGGTCTACTTGTCACGGACGTGATGCCTATATACATGATCATGCCTAGATATTCTCATAACTATGCTCAATTCTGTCAATTGCTCAACAATAATTTGTTGTCCCACCGTAGAATACTTATGCTCTTGAGAGAAGCCACTAGTGAAACCTATGGCCCCCGGGTCTAGTCTCATCATATCAATCTCCATCACTTTAATCTTGCTTTGCTTTTTTACTTTGCCTTTTACTTTTTTACTTTGCATCTCTATACCAAAAATACCAAAAATATTATATCTATCAGATCTCACTCTCGTGAGTGACCGTGAAGGGATTGACAACCCCTAATCGTGTTGGTTGCGAGTAGCTATCGTTTTGTGCAGGTACGAGCGACTTGAGCGTGGCCTCCTACTGGATTGATACCTTGGTTCTCAAAAACTGAGGGAAATACTTACGCTACTCTGCTACATAATCCTTTCCTCTTCAGGGAAATCCAACGCAAGCTCAAGAGGTAGCATCCCTCTATAAAAAGTTAATTGCATGTACAGTGTACACGTGACTTGCATGGTGGCAACAACTTCGTACAGAAAGTTAAAAAGAAACAAGTCCATCCATAATCTTGTATTCTATGTACTCCATGGGTTACACTGTCAGTACAGTAGCGAAAGAATTATATATATTAACTAAGTAATATATAATATAAAAGTCTAAAGTTAAAGACAAAATTCAAATTCATGTCATCGCGTTGCAAGCATCCGGTGCTAACCAGTCCAGCACATTTTTATTGTAGACCATGCTGGAGATATATCTCCATGTCTACTCTTATACTCCATCCGTTCCTAAATACTCCCTCCGTTCCCAAATATAAGACCTTTTAGGGGTTCCACTATAGACTATATACGGAGCAAAATGAGTGAATCTACACTCTAAAGTATGTCTATATACATCCGTATGTAGTTTATATTAGAATCTCTAAAAGGTCTTATATTTAGGAACGAGGGAGTATTTGTCTTTTTCAGATTTCAAATGGACTACCACATACGGATGTGTATGTAGACATATTTTAGAGTGTAGATTCACTCATTTTGCTCCATATGTAGTCACTTGTTGAAATCTCTAAAAAAATAAATATTTAGGAATGGAGGGAGTAGAAAGCAGAGTTGGTGATGATGGTGTGCGTGCCCTCCTGCAATATAGGCCGTCAGATTTATATCTAACAGATAGGAAGGAAACTACGGCAATTTTGCAAAAATATACCCACACCAATCTCCACGTTCGCAAATACGGCCTTCCCTCGTTCATCCTTTTCTCTCACAAGATAAACTACTCATACAATGCATCTTGATGTTCCATGCAATGCACGGGCATCTGGCTAGTTTCTTTTAAAATAGTTACTGTGTAATTGGGTTGAATGATATATTTTATGTCTGCCCCGAATGATTTCACATTCACTAGTAGCAACAAAGAAAAGGTTGCCTTGTTAATTAACAGAAAACAGGGTGAAAACTATCACATGAGGCCGGTAAAAACGAGGCACACTGGGTTCAGCATCATCGTCACTACAGCTATGCGCGCGCGAGAAGTCTACCTATCGAGGGGCTACTGAGCGAGGCATAGAGACACAATGTTCGAGAGAGAAACCAATTGACAGATTACGATTAGATCGAGTTGTCGCCCTTCTGCTATCATTGTTGGGGTGGGGGGAGGGGGAGGGAGAGAAATACGTATCAAGAGTGTTCCCGGTAGGCACAGAGGCACAACTAGCGAGTGTGTGTGTGTGTGTGTTTGAAAGAGGAGTAGATAGATTACTATCAAGATCGAGGTGCCACCCTATTCCTTCGGTGTCGGGTAGTGTGTGTGCGTGTGTGTTTGAGAGAGAAGCTAGTCGATAGATTAGTATCAAGATCGAGATGTCACCTTACTCCTTAGGTGTTGGGAAGTGTGTGTGTGGTTGTGTGGGTGTGGGTGTGTGTGTTGGGGGGGCAGCGACACTTATATATCTCTACTCTTATAAAAACAAAGTTGGTGATGATGGTGTTCCTGCCATCCTGCAATATAGGACATCCGATTTATATCCGACAGATAGGAAGGAAACTTTGGCAATTTTGCAAAAATATACCCACACCCCTCTCCGCATTTGCAAATAAGTCATTCCCTCGTTCAGCATTTTCTCCCACAAGATAAACTACTCATACACATGCATCTTGATGTTCTGTGCAACACATGGGCATCTTGCTAGTAGGGAGAAGGAGTTTGTGTGACACATATCTAGCTATATTAAGGGATAGGTAGATAGCATTTGTGCGAGGCATACTTAAAGCATCACGAAGATAAACAAAATGGTGTGCATGCAAATGCAAGCGTGTGTGTGTGTATGAGAGAGAGAGAGGGAGAGAGAGAGCAAAATCTCAAAACAAAAGGTGCTCTGCTGGAATCCCATTGTATGTATTCATATGGTTCTAGAACTCGAGTTAACCTTAGGCATATGTGTGAGAGACATTATTATACTTTGAGACATTAGTGGCCGTGGGTGGGCGGAATTAAAGGGGTGGGCGTGTTCTACAGAGAGAGCGTGTGTGTTTCTACGTGAGAGACTTGTATGACGGGGTAGAAAGATGAATTTGATCCTTGACAGAGGGAGAGAAATACACGAAGTGCACGTGTGTGATTCCGATGCTCACAGGGAAATGAGATATGTATGCGTGTGAGAGAGATTGCCCAATTCATTCACGTATCACTACTAGCGATCGTGGACGTGCATCGCTTGAACATAAATCAATATCTACTTTGTATCGTGACCAAAGGTACAATATCGATTCAACGCTATAAAGAATGGACACTCACGTGTCACATTTTTTTCTATTTAAATAAACCTTTTTAGTTGTGCATGCCAAAGTTACATTGATGTTTCTTCAAACAACCAATGTAGCTATCATGTACATGCACCATTGTTACTCTTGCATTCAAAATCATTAGTCTTGGATGATTTAAGGTTCTATTATGAAGTAATAAGGTTCTATTATGAAGTAATATGTGTAATATTCATATATGAATTCAACGGGTACGCAATTTAAGAAATGGAGGCTATGTAATCATATCAGGTAACACTTTGAAGTAGCAGACTACAATATCTATTTCTTTTTGTGCACCTCTACACTAACACGTCAATGCATTATGTTTAAATTAAATAATCAATTGCACTGAATTATCTATTTACACGAGAAATACATAGGCTGCGCGTTTGATCCCTTTTTTGTGAACACGCCACTACACCCGTACGATTGGCCGCGCCCGTGTGAACGTCCAAGTTATCGGCGCATCATCCCGAGTTATTGTCTTTTTTTGGGGTAGACTTCACACCAGTTATTAACTGCTGACGCGTGCCCCGTGCCCCGTGTACACAGTCTCGCATGACCTTCCCGCTAGCACGGTCCAAAATTAGTTGAAATTGGATACGAACGATCCCGCTGGCGGCAAAATCTCCCGCCTCCTTCTAAAATTTCCGCCACCTTAGTCTTTAGCATGTGAAATTCCCCTTTTGTCCTTGTGCACGGAGACCAACAGTTACAATACCGCCCTCATCTACATAATAGGTCAAGGCTGCTTTGGTAACTTCCAGTTCCCCCCACTACACGGCACCCCCATTTCCTCTCCCCCTTCCGCAAAAATGACTAACTCCATAGCTCCAGAGCATCTTACATCACGCCATCCATACTTCATCGACCTTTCTCCCCTCCCCTCTCGAAACCCTAGACTTCTCATCCACCGGCGTACCAGAGCCCATTCATTGCCAGCGGCGTCCACCTCGCCGGATCTACTTCTGCGGCCGCATCTACCCCTCCCACCTCCCCTAGAAACAAGTACACTGCTCATCCACCACTGTACCACAGGCCATTCGGTGCCGGCCTTGTCCACGACGCCGGATCTGCTTCGCCGGTACTCTCGTCAACCACAGCGCATCTGCAGCGGCTCGTTCATACTCCCCACCGGAGACGCTTCGTCCACACCCCCTCAGAGCTGCCCCACCGACGCCCCCATCGACGGCCTCTGATCCTCTTCACCGACACGTTCCTCAACCCTACCAGAGCCGCTTCGCCGACACCATTGTCAACCCCACCAGAGTAGCTTCGCCTATACCATTCTCAACCATACCGGGGCCGCTTTGCCAACTCACAAGTCCACAGCCTCATATCCGCTTCCTCGCACCCTCATCCAACCTACCGGAGCAGCTTCTGACACCCCGTCCACGGCCGCAAATCTGCATCGTCGACACCATCCTTAACCCAACCATCGGAGTAGCTTCACCTACACCCTCGTCCATGGGCACAGATCCGCTTCGCCCACACCGTAGTCCACCCTACCGTAGCCACTCCACAAAGACCCTAATCGACGGTTCTAGATCTCCTTACCGGACCCCGACAGTCAGTGCAGCATCATCACCCTTGATGTTTCTAACCTGATTCCCACCGTCTGGCAAGATGGCAAGCACCCGCCATGGCCTAGGTACTTGTCACCTTTAAACCCGTCCAGCATCACCTGCCCAATGTACCTCAAATATACTAACAGGTCGCTATTACCTGTTATATAGCTGTCAAAAACTACAAGGATGATGTTTCTTCTGGATCTAACAGCTTGGCCAATCAAGATCCTGGACTGAGGCATTGCTATGATCTTGTAAGTGTGTCTCTCTCTCTTGTATTGTTCTGTGCCTGCCGGCGTGCTTTGCTAGGATTTTCGACCAGTAATCCCTTTGTGCAGACAATGATTTATACTACTGGCTGCTAAATTAGATATGTAGATGTCATACTTGATACTACCTCGTACCTCTGTTCCTAAGTATAAGTCTGTCTAGAGATTCCACTATAGGCTACATACGGAGCAAAATGAGTGAATCAACACTCGAAAATGCATCTATGTACATTTGTATGTGGTCCATACTAGAATCTCTACAAAGACATATATTTAGGAACAGAGGCACTACATTACACAAAATCGTAGGTGGCATGTAGGAATTCCAGTGCACTACATTAGGCTCCCTTAGAGTGCTTGCTAGTCCAGCACACAAAGTAATGGCTAGTTTATGCTACGCACATAGTTATTAATTGGTGGTTTAAATATGCGCAAGGGATATGCAATGTATTATCATGTAGAGATGTCTGGAATTAGCAGTGTCAACTTGCAGATAGGGTTACACAATGAGAAAGTACAAGATGTATGTGGCAATTTCATGGAACATCGCAAAAAAAGGAGAGGTAGTGGTGAGCCTATACAGTGTGCTATGGTACGTCACTCCTCCATTGCAAACATCATGAAATGTTATTTGTATGTCAGTTCTATTGGCCAATTTTCTTAGGGACAGTTATTACGAGTTATCCTAAGAAAATAAGAACCTGTGAATATAAGCTCCATGTAATAAGCCAACCAGTTTTTTTCATTGCGTTTTCAGCTTATCTTTGGTATGATCAGTGAAAAGTCTAGATTGCATTATATTTTTTTCATTTTGCTGCCCATATAAAAATTAATTTAACTTACAAACATCACAAATTAAACCCAGTGCAGTAATTAATATGATAAGAAAACAGACCATCACTATTTGCTCAAAATGCAAATATAAAGATACCATCTACTTGGCACAATCTACTTTGGTCAATGTTTTCCATAGAGATCCCATCGCCTAATTTAAACGAAGAATGCATGACCCACATTTCAATGAATAACAATTATTTATTGAAATTCGATGGTCCAAGTGGCTGGTTATCATCATATAGCAGCACCACCTGAAACCATCATATAGCAGCAGCAGTAGCTCATAGCAACTCATCATACATTAGCAGCAACAGTGTGCAATTCATCATATACCAGCAACAGCACATAGCAATTCATCATATAGTAGCAGCAGGAGCAGCTCATAGCAATTCATCATATAGCAGCAGCAGGAGCAGCTCATAGCAATTCATCATATAGCAGCAATAGGAGCAGCTCATAGCAATTCATCATACAGCAGCAGCAGGAGCAGCTCATAGCAATTCATCATATAGCAGCAGCAGGAGCAGCTCATAGCAATTCATAATATAGCATTAGCAGGAGCAGCTCATAGCAATTCATCATACAGCAGTAGCAGGAGCAACTTATAGCAACTCGTCATATAGCAGCAGCAACAACTCATCATATAGCAGCAGCAACAACTCATAGCAATTCATCATATAGCAGCAACAGCTCATAGAAATTCATCATATAGCAGCAGCAGCTCCTAGCAATTCATCATATACCAGCAGCAGGAGCTGCTCATAGCAATGCATCATATAGCAGCAGCAGAAGCAACTCATAGCAATTCATCGTATAGTGGATCAGAATGAAAATCTGGCAAAAAATCAGAGGAGATCCTCACCTTGTTGGATGAGCTCATCCTTCAACAACACGTCAAGGCCACGGCCTGGGAGGTGCGGAGGGGGAATTAGGTTCCTTCTACCGTAGTGTAGCATCAGCCGTAGTTGTGCAGCGCCTGCCGATATAGTGCGTTGGACGAACCACGGGTGGAGCAGCTGCTGGACACCATGAGAATGAGGGGCGGCGCCAGAGGGAGGAGCAGCCAGGGAGATTTTTCCCTACTGCCGGCCATGTAGCCTAGCTGGACAGAGCATCATCGAGGACAAGCAAGATGGGACCAGTGGCGACGGCTCGCTAGAGGAACCCTAGTGCTGCAGGCAGGGGATTGAGGTAGAGGGAAAGGGGAGAGGAGATGCAAGCGGGCAGGGCAATGAACGCTTGCGTGTTTGTTTTTACTTGAGGGTGAGGTGTGACTCGAGTGTCAGCAGTTGCATTTTGAGTGTAATATAGGCAGACAACAGAGTCATTTCACTATTCCCCTTTCCTTCAATTTTTAGGGAGGTTCTACCCCAAACACCCCCCTCCAAAGCGAAATTAGTTAATCCCAAGCCCATAACTCAAAAATGACTTCTTTACATTTTTTATGGCTTATTTTGACAATAAGCCCTGAAAAGGCGGAATAGAACTGGCCCTTAACCTACAATTCAATTGTGCGTGCAATGATGAATCACTCCTGCCTGCTATAGTGTACATTTAGGCATCATCATACATGGCATAACCTAATACATGTACATTCCATTGTAGAATATGGAATATGCAATGTTTATGTTAGTTCATACGTTGCACATGATGTTTAAATGACCCTTAAATCTGGTCAGTCAAGTGATGGTCTTTAAGCCTCCTTCTTTGCTTCTTTTCTTGATATGTAAGATTTGCTCACACATCTGTTCAATTGCTTGTTTGCATCAGCCAGCCATACTAGGATTGTTTGCTTTAATTACTTGTTGTTCTTGATCCACTACACCACAACCCTTGATTGGGGGCAATTAACCGTCGGGAGAAGTACCGTCATAGAGGCAAATCATTTGCCGGGGATTATTCTACTACCGGCAGAAGTATCCAATGACAAATAAATTGCCGATAGAACTCAAACAATAAGGGCATTCAAACTACCGGCACAAATACCCATTTCCAAGGATACAATATCTGTCGGCACACCTAAACAATGGCATATTATCTGCCGGGGACTACTTGTGGGGCCAAACCAATATAATACGTATTGGCGCGGGATAACACGGGGGAGCGCGCGAGATGCGGAACTTTTCGCTCCAAATAAGCAAAATCCCCAAACTCCAACTCAGACCAAAATCCCCAAATCGACCACCCTAACCTAGCCTCCTCCCCGAGCACACGCCGCCGCCCCCACCCTGCGCGGCTGCCAACCGCCCTCCGCCACACTCCAGTGCCAGCTTCCTCCCCGACCACGCGCCGACCACCGTCCGCCACACCACTGCAACTCCTCCCGGACCATGCCGCCGAGCACCCTCCGCCGCCCCGACCACCATTTGCCGGACCTCCAGCAACGCCCAAGCAGCCAAGCCTCCTACATGGTCCTCCGCCAAGCTCCTCTAGGCTCGAGTTGCTCAAGTGTTTCAGCGGAAGGATCTATTCGAGTGAGGATGTCCACAAGGATGACGTCTAACTTCCACCAGATCTGGCATAAAGAGGTAATCCAGTTAGGTTTAGTTTTGATTTGGCTATCTTACCTCCCCGTACAGCAGTCTTGGCCTCTTTCCCATCCGCCCTCGCTGTAGCACATGGCTACCAACATTGTATTCTCGGCTTGCAGGATCCCCAAGCGACTCGCAGATGCGAAGGAAAATTGAGCAAGGTTCCGCCTCCCATGGTTGAGCAGTCGTAAGGGTTATGTTGTCTCTCCATGTTGCTGGTTATATGAGCCCAACTAATGTTTGCTTCCTGTGATCTAGGGAAGGATAAAATTGATGATTCCTACCTGCCATACTCATCTATTTCTGTTTTCAGTTGACATTCCTACTGTACGAATTACAGTCTTTGGTACATTCACTTATCCCTTCGAATTTGACAAGCATGGAAGAATCTGAATATCACTTATCCCTCTCCCGTTACTATTTAGCATATGCTAACTGACTGCTGTGTTTATGCTTATATCCTTCGGTTATAGTTTATAACAAACCAAATTAAGGATTTTGTGTTCATCTCTGAAACTTCATAATGATGGTTGGTATTTAATCTTTCAAGGAAATGCAGCAAGCTGTTGTACTAGGAAGATTATCCTGACATGGGAGTTTTTTTAGGAACAGGAGAGTCGCACACATATGAAGTATAGAAATTTATCCTTAATGTGCTAGGCTTAATGCAACTAGATAAATGTTCAACAAGGCATATTGATGTGTTAAATTGTTTTCAGTTTGAGATGTCAATACAAGAAAGGTAACCTTGTGTTAGATCTTCAATCCAAAGGAGAAATTGGAGCATCGGGACATTTAAACTGAACCTAAATTAAGGTAATAATATATGTAAAGTATGTTATTTTCTGTTGTTCTAAAGCCCTATTGTTTTGGTTCATTTTAGAAAAACAGGGCCACTCTCAGGGTCCATTTTGATTGAACTTAAACTGCGTACATAGTTAACACCATTGAGACAGACTGAGTAGCTAACCACTTATAAGGTTTTCCAGAAAAGAATGATGAAATAAAAGGGGACACCATCGAGACAAACCGAGTAGCTAACTCGAAGTCTTGTGAATGGAAGGAAATTGGGATATTTGCTAATTCTGTACTAGTCAAAACGTATGTGTGTAGATATTCTGATCATTCTGGTTCATGTCCTACTTAATTAAGGTCTTCATTTATAGGCCTTGCGCAAATGATATGATTATTTAACAACTTAGTTTCATGGTGTTGGATCTCACGTGAATAAACTATATGTCGAAGTGTTTGCTGTTCTTTGCTTAACTAGATATCAAAGTATAAACAACAAGCTTGTATACAATATGTCAAATTATAATCAAATAACAAGCTCGTGTTCTTTGCTTAATAATGATAAGAGCTTTACAATTAACAGGCTCCAGTACAAAGATGTCAAAGTTTTAATATAAATTGTACCAACTTATAATGGTGGATTCTAATTATAGTGTACTAGATAAGCGGCCTTCGGTGACATTTTGAGCTCTTGTCTGTTGTCTTCAACTGATAGTGTATAGCAGCCAACAATGTGAATTTATGATGGTTATTTAGTTTATTTTATTGTACATTCTGCAGAGCTTTCCTCATTAATTCATTTTTTCACAAAATTGGGAAGGCTATTGTATTGCTGCGTAAACTGGAGCAAGGCCGTACCATTTCCATCTGACAAAACATCCTGAATGTCTTGTCTAGTTCTTACACTCTAACAAGGCCATACATAACGGTGTTGTAAGATGATAGTCTGGACATGATTTAGCTTTTAAACTTACAGTATACTGCTCTTACAATGTTGTAAGATTTGAAGGTCGAAGATACTACACTTCGGTACAGATCTATATCATTATTTGAGAAGTAAACTTTTAATCTGCAGTAGAGTTGTATCTACTAAACATTGGAATTTCTTGATTAATTTTCTGTATCTATCACTGCAATGGTTACAGGTTGATCTTTACTTGCAATCTAATTTGCATGTTGGTGTGTGTTCTTCAGGAATCATGATACTACTTTATGATCTGATTGGTGAAAGAGGTATTTTGTACGGTTCTCTTGTGTCCGACTTGTCTTTTTCTCTCTATATAAAGTAGCATTGAAAATGTCCTTGTATTTCCTTTGACATCTCAGAAGCTCACACCTGAATATCATGATATATGCATGTAAGAAAGCTCTGTATGTTCTTTTGAGTTAAGCCTAACACCAAACATTTTAGTTTCTATAATTCTTAGTTAATGCTGGAAAAACGTTTGAATTTTATTTGCTGTACTAGTTGCCTTTGTCTGCTCATACAAAAATACTAGATCCTATGATGTCAAAAATTCATACAGGTTGTGGATGACACTTCCTTTTTCTTGAACGTTGTTCCCATTTTGTCTTATGTGTAGTGTTTTCAAACAGATTTCGATGAGTCTTCACTTTCAGAAAACTAAACTTAATATCAGAGACAATCTCACCATGCCATTATGGGTTTAATTATTTGTCCAGACCTGAAACTGTTGTCATGCTTTCTAGGAAGGGCAACTAGATGTGCTTAATTCATGTGCCCAGGCTTGAAACTGCGGACATTTTTTAGCTTCTTATTAAATCGAATATTCACTTGATGCCTTGATGGGAAATTTGTCGATAAATTTTCTTGATGATGTAGCCATTTTTCTTCTAAAAGTTGGGGTGGTGCACTTTTGTAGATTCTGAGTATCGTAATAAATGTAATGGATATAATGTTTTCTAATACTACATGACTTGACATTTGGTTTTTCCTGTCCAGGTTGAAAATGTTCCTGTAAGATTCGTCAAGATACCTTGCCTTAACCATATGCCGTGAGCTCACGCAGAACTTACAGGCTTTACTCTTTGTGTTTGTTTCATCTTGTACTGCTCAAATGTCTAGAAACTACAGATGCTAAATTATGAGGGAAGTCTTCATGTGTTTTTTTTCGAGAGTACGCCTAGGCGTACCATATTTTTATAGAAGGCAGAAATATTGTACAAGAAACTACAACTTGTTGCGAACAACAAGTGTAGCTCGAACTCCACACTCCATCGCGACAAATACAAACACAACACAAAATGCCTGTCCTAGACCAATCATCTAGCCGCGTCACAACAAATGCTGGCCTCCCCGAAGCAACAGCTCTAACCGGAAACTCCTTGCCAACGCACTACCCACCCTTGGATGCCTAAGAGGAGACGGCGAGTGGATAGCCGGACTCGGTCGGACCCGTGAAAGCCATTGTCTTGGATATGCCGGTGGCTGCGTGCATAGCGTCCATGAAGATCAGCTCGAACAGCGGCAAGCACCAGAGAACCACAAACAGTACCCAAGCCAAGTCTTCACCTGTGATGCTCTCAACAGAGGAACGATGCCACACCGCTGCCATTGTTGGTCCTGCAACGGACCAAAGGCTTTCGCCCGAAGACCACAACCCGATCAAGAAAGGGAGATGCCAACACACCACGGCGACGCCTCCAAGGAGGGAAACGACACCCACGGGCGCCGTCACCGCCAGCTTCGACCGAAGATGAGCAGGATTTTCATCCAAACCGCCGCGCACCTCCACCCTCTGTCAACAGATTAGGCCCAACTGTTGGGGTCACACCGCCGCTGCCGCAACACCTCGCCAACGTGATCAAACCGCCGCGGAACACCGACCCTCACACGGCTGAGAGCACGCGTACCACCAAACAGCACCTGCGCGGTCGAAGGAACACTTCTCCAGCTTCAGACCTCCAGCGCCGCCCAGATCCACTGCACCCATAGGCATGGGCTGGCCACACCATCACCTGGCCGCCATCAATGCCGCTGCTGCAGCTCAGGGCCCAGCAGGGAAGGAGCAGGCGCGCTGAGCTGCCCACCGCGACCGCGCGTGCCCACTGGAGCGGCCCTGCACGAGACCCCGCTCCGGCCTCCAGCAAGATCCAGACCACGCCGCCCCCAACACCCCAAAAGGGGGCGCCTTCCTTGAGCCACGCCCGCCGAAAGCAGGAGGCGCGCCGCGCGTCCCAGCCACCGCCGCAAATCCCGGCCGCCGCACCTGGCTGAGATCCACCTCCACCAGGACCCCGCACCACAACCTCCGGCTCCCAACACGTCACCCGAAGAAGACAGCCGCCCGCACCGCCTTGCGACCGCGCTCCGCCTCTCCACCGCGCTCCCCGCCGTGTGTCACCTCACCGGAATCCAACCGCCACCGCGCCGCCCGCGAGACGCCCTTCTCCGCGCGAAGAAGGCCCGTCAGGGCTTGCGGAACTCGCCCGCCGCCTTTGACGGCCGGGCGCCGCCACCACCGCCGGCGCCGGCGATGGCGGCGGCCAGGGGGGCACAGAGAAGGGGGTGCGCTCGGGGGCTAGGGTTCGCCTCCGGAGCCGCCCGCGCGAGCGGCCCGGTAGGGATAGGGGGTGACTTCTCGGAAAACTTTTTTTCCCATGTCCCCATACGGCCCGTTCTGGGTACGTGTACTGGTCCGTGTACGGATCGTGGCATCCTCTGTGCTTTTGCCCTATTTTTCATGGCACGCATGCAGCTCCGTCCATGACGGGCGTCGGGTCTTCATGTGTAATCAATGAATTGCTTACATTGTAAAATGTTTGATGATCAGACTTTATAATATATATGCGATGTGCATCTACATAATCTTTTTGCTTTATTTGAATGGATGTGTCATCTTTTGAATCGGGGTGTATGTAAATGTGAAATAAATGTAACACCAGAGTGTAATAGCCTTATTAATTGGGATACTTGGCACCACTGGCCCATCATCTGCCAGGAAACCTATTGATTGCTGGCAAAAAATATCTGCCGGGAGAACAGGAACTACCGGGAGAAGTTTGAACATGATGGCATAAAAACTGCCGGCACATCCCTATCTGCCGGGAATTACAATTCCCAGCAGCCGTTCTCATGGCAGTTCTATCTGCCGGGAGAAAAACATTCCCGACAATATCACTGCCCTTGTAAGTGCCTTATCCCGGTAGTTTTCCTGCCCTTACAACCGTGTTGTGGTGTAGTGATCTAACAATCTAACAGAGCTTGTCAATGATTTAAACACTAAGGGCTGCTGTAGTGGGGCCTTTTCTAACTCATAGGTGACGTAAAGGTTTGGCTGTACACTAAAGTAGGCTCTCCAAGAGTACCTGGAGATCCAGTTCGAAGGTATGCCTAGTTTTACAGTGCCGACATAGTAAATGCTCATTTCATTGTGTGCAAGTGCAAGAGATGTGACATGTTTCATTATGTGGTGTTGTTTTGTTATAATGTCATCCTTTTGTGTTCACAGACAGAAAAGTATGCATATTTATCTTCCAAGGAGACGAGTAACTAGTTTGTGTCACCTTGCAGAGGGGGTGCAATGAAGATAAAATTGAGGATTTCCAAGTACAAGATGTTAGGAAGGAGCCCTGCAAGAGAAGTAGGAGCTGCGCTGAGCCTCTTCAACCTGTTAAGGTAAGTCACTGTATCCAACTCAACAGTTTAATTCCTTGTTTGTTTCAGGAATAGTTAATTTGCTCTTTTCAATTGCTTTATTTGTCCTCAGTTAATGAGATGCCCAAAGAATGATGCCTGATGTTGGGTACTTGTATAACTATTAGTTGACATAATTAAAGGCCTTACCATTTAATTACTCTGCCGAAGTGTTCCTGAAGCTTTGAAGTCTATTAATGAACTATTATTGCATGAGGCTCACAATCTAGTTTATACTAGGCTAATGATTGCATAGTTTTGCTTGCTGTAGTATGCTTGTATGAAACCCTCTGCTGTTCATTATGCTCCCTAAGACTTTAATTAAGCTACAAAATGGCCAACTGCTTGCTTACTTCTACGCAACATGTTGTCTAAATTTGTAACTTGTCTGTGTTTTGGATTGGGCCCCGACATCATGTTCCTCTAGTGAGCTAAGACAGATTTCTGTATGTAGGCTGCACATACTACCTTTTTTATAGTTTTTAAAATATCACCTCCTTATGCTTCATGACGTGTAACATTATTGTTAGTCCTCTTTTGCCATGTACAAAATAGTATGTCTTGCTCACTTCACTGTTGTAACTATATTTTTGCCCTAGTCATGTGTACTTACAGAAACATTTCAGGATGAAGTGACATCAACACAAAGATATGCGAGCAGTGCGGCATGGCCATTATCGAATGATTATGGATTGGAATTGGAATGTGCTGATGTTCTCGAGCATCAACTAGAGGTGGAAAGACAACGTGTACATGATTCTCAACGTACAATCAACAAGTTGAGACTGGACATGCAGGTATTAGATGCAGGAGTCAAAAAATGAAACAAGACACTGAGGTAACAATGAAGGAATTGGAGATTTTGCAGACTGAAATTTGTGCTATCTAAATCCGGCCGATCCTATTTTCTGAAGAGATTATAGTTCAAATGGTAAGTTATGTTGATGCGTGTCCATGATATAGGAGCTGTATTTGCCCAGTGTATGTAATTTGCTGTTTGTGTATGCTTTATTATCACTGGTGTCAAACCATAATGCCCAGTGGGTATAATCGGCTGTAATTTCTTTATTGTATAGTGTAGGATTATTCTACGTTTATATGCCTTAGTCTCTTTATTGTATAGTGTATGTTTTTAGAGGTGATAGTATAGAGTAGAATAATTCTTTGAATATGCTAGATCATTCAAACAGGGGCCAACTCGCCCAAACGTTGTAGTGACCATGGCCCTCCATAGGCCGTACGATCCATGGGCCATCTATGAGATGGACGATCCATGGCCGTCAGATCTGTGGGCCTTCTGTGGGCTGTCGGATCCATGGGCCTTCTATCGGCTGTCGGATCCATGGGCCTTCTATGGGCCGTCAGATCCATGGGCCTTCTATGGGCCGTCGGATCGATAGGCCTTCTATGGGTCGTTGGATCAATGGGCCTTCTACGGGCCGTCTCATCCATGGGCCTTGTACGGGCCGTATAAGGGGCCGTAAATGGGCTAGTGTGGAAATCGTACGTTTTATGGCCATACCATAACGGGCCGTTAATAGGCCGTATTTGATGATGCTATGAAAATGGCCCAACAGATTAAAGGGCCACAAATGGGCCGACTGTACCCACGGGCTGAATTTGGCCCATAAGCAGAAAAGGACAGTAACGGGCCATAAGTAACCGAATGCTGGAAATGAGCCCAAGAATAAATGGGCCCTGAGAAGGCCGAAAGGTAACACGAGCTAGAAATGACCCAATGGAATAATGGGCCGCTAATGGGTATAAAGCGATACACTATTCATTACGGGCCGGTTTCACCACAGGCCGTTAATGGGCCAAGATTTACAAAGGGACTCATATGGGCCGAAATACGTCATGGGCCATACATGGGTCGGAAGTTACAACGGGCTGGAATCATATTGGACGGCCCAGATGACGCTACTTGGCCTAATTCCGGTAGGCCGTAACTGGGCGTGAGTTAGCGGGCTGTAAATGTGCTATATGCGAACATGTCATTAAAAGGCTTTCCGTGGGCCGGCCCGCCACCTTTTGACCATGTCAAATGGGCCGGCCTTTTCACAAGAATGGGCCTCTGTTGAGCCGTGACACGTGTCGACGTATCATAGGCGCCTTGGGTCCAATGAGTGGATGACATCTGTCCCAACGGTGAGCCGTCACGTGTTTCCTCCAGCCAATGATGATTTTACATGTGGAAAATCCCCATTGGTCGGGGTTGTTAATGGGTTACCGGATCCAAAACCGGACCCGATAGCTTAACGGCGTTCCGTTATGGTGGATGCCACATGTCGGTCACCCTTGATGAAAGTACTTCTGTGACGCGCGATTTATCATCATGGAAGTGGACACTTCCATGATGATAATTTTGGTAATGTCATGGAACACTTCTACGACAGCATAGTTATGACTATCTTGATTATGTCATAAATCGTCATCGATGTACATGCATGAAAAAATGCGACCTACTGTGACAAACACGTATCATCACCGAAGTTATTTTTTTGTAGTGGATATTGCTCCAAAACACTCAGCCACTTTCTCCATCCAAATATGTCCAAACCCGAAACTCAAACTTGGACCCACTGATTCTTTCTACCCAGAGCCACCGGGTTCATATGACATAGCCACTACCGGAAACCCTAACGATTCGGTCACACCGATACGGATGTCGGTCTCACTGAGATGGCCTTGCTAGCACTTAGTGATCTATTGCATTCGCTTCGGTCTCACCGGGTTGTCTTCATAGATTCTCTATTGCTTATTTCTTCACTTCGGTCCCACCAAGTTGACGCAATCGGCACCACCGAGATGATGTTTGCCCTAAGCCCTAGCACATCGGGCCCATTGAGTTGTTCCAGTCCATCCCACCGAGATTCCTAATGTTCATATTTTTGAATAGATCGGTTCCACAGAGTTTTCTAATCAATGCCACCGAGATGAGTCAAAAGTGTGTAACGGTTGGATTTTGTATGGAGGCTATATATACCCATCCACCCCCTTCTCCATCAGAGAGAGAGAGCCATCAAAACATACCTACACTTCCACCATCCATTTTCTGAGAGAGAGACATCTACTCATGTGTTGAGATCAAGATATTCCATTCCTACCATTTGAACCTTGATTTCTAGCCTTCCCCAAGTTGCTTTCCACTCAAATCCCTGTTCCACCATAGCCAAATCTGTGTGAGAGAGTTCAGTGTTGGTGCGACTATCATTTGAAGCACAAGAGCAAGGATTTCATCATCTATACGCCATCTATTACCTTTTGGAGAGTGATGTCTCCTAGAGTGCTTAGGTGTCGCTTGGGAGCCTCCATTGTGATGTGGAGTTGAACGAAGAAGTCTGTAAGGGCAAGGAGATCTCCTACTTCGTGAAGATCTACCCGAGTGAGGCAAGTCCTTCATGGGCGATGGCCCTGGTGTGATAGACAAAGTTGCTTCTTAATGGACCCTTCGTGGGTGGAGCCCTCCGTGGACTCACGCAGCCATTACCCTTCGTGGGTTGAATTATCCATCAACATGGACATACGATAGCACCACGTGTCGGAACCATGCCCAAAATCTCCATGTCTCCATTGTGTTTGCCTTTTCCAAACCCTTCGCTTTACCTTCATATGCAATGTTTTACTTTCCCTACTATACGCTTAGAATTGCATGTGTAGGTTGATTGCTTGACTTGTGCTAATTGCTGAAATCTACCCATGACTAAAATTGGGAAAATGATAGATTTTTATTTGGTCAAGTAGTCTAATCACCCTCCCTCAAGTCATACTTTTGATCCTACACTCCTCTTCTCTTAGATACCGTTGTCCTTGTGCTTGCTGCCAAAGAGGAGGATGCTTTTCTACGGTCGAAGGAGACTCCTATGATGTTGAATCATAGGCCGAAGTCATTTTCTACACTACCTTATTTCGGACCTTAGACTCCATGCTTGGAGTCTCGACTATAGAGGATGTTCGCTCACACTGTTCCATGGGTACGTGGATGCAGATGGAGGAGTTCTACTTCTTGAGCTTGCGTTGGTTTTTTCCTTAAAGTGGAAAGGGTGATGCAGCAAAGTAGAGATAATTATTTCCCTCAATTGAGAACCAAGGAATAAATAAATTAGGAGGAACACACAAGTCACCAATGACTGCACATACACAAACAAACATATACTTGCACCCAGCGCGATAAAGGGGTTGTCAATCCCTTCACGGTTACTTGCGAGGATGAGATATGATAGTGATAGATATAAAAGATAAGTAAAAGTGTAAAACCAAATAAAAGTAAATAAATTGCAACAAGGTATTTTTGTGTTTTTGATTCTTTAGATCTGGAAATAATATGATAAAAATAGACCCAGGGGCCATAGTTTTCACAAGAGGCTTCCCTCTTGAAAGAAAGCATACGGTGGGTAAACATATTACTGTTGAACAATTAATAGAAAAGCATATAGTTATGATGATATCTAAGGCAATGATCATGAATATAGGCATCATGTCCATGACAAGTAGACCGACTCCTGCCATCATCTACTACTATTACTCCACACATTGACTGCTATCCAGCATGCATCTAGTGTATTAAGTTAACAAGAACGGAGTGACGCCTTAAGCAAGATGACATAATATACAAGGACAGATCCAATCAATATGAACAAACCCCATATTTTTGTCCTTAATGGCACCGCAAGATTGAACCCATTACAAAGCACCCCTCCCATGGCAAGAAAAATCAATCTAGTTGGCCAAACCAAATGGATATATCAGAAAGAAAAACAAAGCTATCTTAATCATGCATAAAAGAGTCCAGAGAAGACTCAAATAATATTCAAAGATAATCTAATCATAAACCCACAATTCACCGGATCTCAACAAAGGCACCGCAAAAGAAGATTAAATCGAATAGATCTCCAAGAACATCGAGGAGAAACATTGTATTAAAGATCAAAGAGAGAGAAGAAGCCATCTAGATACTAGCTATGGACCCGTAGGTATGTGGTAAACTACTCACACATCATCGGAAGGGCAGGAAGGTTGATGTAGAAGCCGTCCATGGTCGAATCCCCATCCAACAGAGTACCGGAAAAGGCCTCCAAAAGGGATCTCGTGGTTCTAGAACTTGCGGCGGCGGAAAAGTATTTTTGGTGTCCCCCTGGTCTACGGGGATATTTTGGTATTTATAGAAGAAGAATTAGGGCTAGATGATCCATGAAAGTGTGTTATATTGACTAGAAGGGGGTGAATAAGCGATTTTTACAAATTCGTCACTGAGGAAATACAACTTGAGGAATTTGCTAAGTGACGAACTACATGCAGCAAAATAAGTACCCAGGTGCATGCATAACAAGACAGTATCATTGTCATCATGATGAAATGAAACATACATAGAGCAGAGGTAGCGTGTAAACAAGATAAGCAGGCAGATGACAAGATGATTGAAGAAATAGGATTGAAGAAATTGAGAAAGTCTTCAGTCAAAGTCTTCACACAGTAATGATCAATTTCTTCAACACATAAGCAAGGAAATGAAAGGGTTGAGGAAATAGAACTAGTAGCTTGGTGAAGACAATGATTTGATAGACCAGTTCCAACTGTTGTGACAGTTGTACGTCTTCGTTGGAGCGGCTTAGTATTTAAACCAAAGGAGGCACAGTCCCGGGACACACAATCCTTACCGTATTCTCCATGAGGTAAGGTCACACAGACCTCGCCCAATCACTCGTGGTAAGCCTTCAAGGTGACTTCCATACCGTCATAGACTTGGTCACCTGGCGATCTGCAATTCCTGTTGTATGCTCCAGAGCATGACGCCTAAGAGCAACTCTAGCAGACCATGCAAAACACGCAAACCCGCAAATTTCCGGCGAGTATGCGGGCTCGGCCCAATTTTCGGCCAAAGCAGAGCCCACATACTCTCCAGGCCGCAAAAAAATTTGCCGCGGCCCGCAAACTGCATGCCCCGACCGTTATATCTATGGTTCCGCGACTGGTTTGCGGGTCGAAACTCTATCCCCCGCCGCCGCCGAGCCACGCGATTCCCACCCTCTCCTACACATTTCTCGCCGCTGGCGACCATCCTCCGTGCCTCTAGCCGCCATGTGGGGCCGCATGTGGAGCTTCGGACGTGGCTCCGGCAGCAGATCCGGCAGATGAAGCAACCCGGAGCGCGAGCGGCGCACCCGGCCGGATGGCACGAGGAAGCATGGGGCCTGTAAGTGGACCAACCGCGGCCTGTTGCCGCCGGCGAGCATCGGCGGGGCGAGACGGAGGAGTATGACCGCCGGCGCGCGTCCTTCTCCTTTGTGAGATCTTCGTACACCGGGAGCTAATCCTCCTCCAGCGTGGGCCTTCTCCCCGTGAAGAGGGACTGGTCGGAGGACGAGAAGGAGCCAGAGGAGCCAGAGGAGTTCGACTTCCTCCCCATAACGGAGGAGCCTAAGGAGTCCGCTCCACTCGGCCGCCGAGCAGTCGTTGGGCCGGAAGACTACGTCACAAATGTCGATGCCATTGCAGCCGCCATCGTTGAGCGGAGCATGCGCGAGGAGGCGGAGCGCCACGCCACACCGAGGAGCTCGAAGACCTCCAGTGGCGGCAGGCGGTCGCCGCCAACCTCACCGGCAAGGAGAAGGCCGAGGAGTGGCGCCGCATCCGCGAGGAGCAGAGGGCGAAGTACGTCGAGCTCTGTAGCTCTGGCAAGGAGGATTGAGCGTCCTTCTCCTCCACGGCGTCATCCATTTGCCGCGACCTCGCTGCCATCAGATCTGCCCCCTCTAGTACTAGTTAACGTAGTATGTACTATGAACTATGTTTGTAGTGTGTTGATCATGTAAAATCTATGTAGTATGTGATGAACTATGTTTGTGCAATTTCTCCCACAAAAGTGTTTTTTCAAATTATGCAGGTTTAGATACGGTTTCTATTCGGCCGCGCTATTTTTTGACCCGCAAACACGATCTTCATGAAACCGCAAACGCATTTTGCGGGTCAAGTTTTTGCGGGGTCTGCTAGAGTCGCTCTAACCATCTGGAAGATGCACAATCTTCAAAATTAACAAGCGTTGGTTCCACACAAGAACAATATCTTTAGTGATGCTCAATCACTTTTGGTTTTAGGAGTTAGGGATTTCGGTTTTCCTCACTGATTATTTTCTATCGAAGTCCTCAAAGGACGGGATGCTCTAAATGACAAGTGTCAGTTTCTCTCAGAGCAGTCAACCAGCTAGTGGTTGAGGGGCGGCTATTTACAGCCGGGGAGCAGCCTGACATGATAAGACATAAATGCCCTAATGATATGACCGTTAGGTGGATAAGATATTTCGGACAGCTGGCACGTAGCACAACAACGGTCAGAAACTTGAGCTCTCAAATTCCTCAGGGCTATCATGTTCCTCACTTGTAGGCAATCCGCACTGGCGAATTCCTAACTCCTCAGTCAAAACAAATTCCTCGGAGACCAGAAGATCTTCGTCTCTGCCACTAAAGAAATTGACTGAACTATGTGAGATTTCCAAAGGCTTCACTCGAAGGATTGGGTATCTGTAGTCTTTGAGATGAGCGTCACTTGGAATTTTTTCCTTAGTATTACCTTGACCCCCTTTAACAGTACGACGTTTCCTATGACTCAAGAAAGGAAAATGAAACTACGAAAACAAAGTCTTCACACTTCATAGTCCTCGCATCAATATCATTATCTTCAAGCTCATACCAATTTCCTCATTTTCAAAGTCTTCAGATGAAGACATTCATTTTTAGGGGTCGACTTTCTTCAAATATATCAAACTCCTAAAATACTTATAAGACCTGTGTACACTCACAAACACATTAGTCCCTTAACCTATAAGTCTTCAATACACCGAAATCACTAAGGGGCACTAGATGCACTTACAATCTCCCCCTTTTTGGTGATTGATGACAAATAGTTTAAGTTTTCAACGGGGTTAAACATATGAAGTCTAAATACTGATATTGAGGAATTTGATTGCAAGACATAGAAGAACTCCACCTAAAGATGTTCATATTTGAGGAATTCTCTTTGGATTGCAAATGCACATTGTAGTATAAAATCATGGTGACTGATGATCTCCCCCTATATCTTGTAATCCATACACGCATTTAACATATAATATGAAGAATTTGAAATGCATGATGGAAAATGGTGACTGATGAAATTCAGCATGCGTGCATTAAGGTGCTTGAGGAAATAAGCATGCAGAAGGCAGTTTAAAAGTATCAGACCACCATCGGACTTAGGTTTACAACTCAACCAAAAAAACTTTAGAAGAGCAAGAGTTGTAACTAAACGAAAAAACAACCCATATATAAGACCCGCTTGAAGACTAACTCAAATTTCTCCCCCTTTGTCATCAAATGACCAAAAGGGATGAAACTTGAGGGCTAACGCCCCTGAAGAATATCATCATGAGGTTAATGGAGGAGCGCCAGCATTGTCCTGGTCGTTTGTCGATGTAGGGCCTGCTGCAGTGTCATCGAGATCCTCAGCTTCATTTGCCTCACACGATAAAGAATATGAACTAGTGACCAGGTGAGGAACTTTGACCTTCTTTAATTTCTTCGAGGGAGGTTGAGACCAGTCAAAGTTCTATTGAAAGTCCATCTGCTTGAGGTCTTCATCACTGTAAAGATGAGAAAGTATAGCCCAAGTGCAATCAAAGATTTCATGCACATAATAGTGATTCTTCTTGAGAGTGTTTTGAGTAATAGTCATGTTTTGAAGAATTGAGCCAATTGACTCTTGACCCACTTGTCATTGCGATCGACTTTGTAGTGAAGACTTAGAAGAAGCTCCCGATCAGTCATCACACGAGGGGCAATGCCTTGAGGATTTTTCTCGGTGGCTTTAGCAACAGAGTCCTGGGTTGCAGAGTCAACATTGGTGGAGTAAGATGCAGCCTTACAGAATTGGCCATACAATGGACGAGTGCCTTTATCAATAACAGCATCTTTGCCTTTTTCATCAACCAAGGAAATTGTCCTTTTTATGACTTCAATAGGAGGCAGAAAGCTAAGGTGATTCTGAAAGTCAGCCTTGTATGGAATTGAAGACCTGGTTCTGATGAATTTCATTATCCAAGGAGCATAGGGCTTCAATTCAAATGGCGACAGCGCAACATTGGCCAAAGTCCTCACGAATAAATCGTGATAGTTAATGGGAATACCATGAATGATATTGAACAGCAGATTTTTCATGATGCCAATGACTTCTTCTTATTCTTCAAAATTGTGGCCTGTGATAGGACTGAGGGTTTTGGTCAAGATGCGATAGATGGTTCTAGGCACATAGAGCAAATCCTTCACTCGGAAGGTGGTTCTTGGAGCTTGGCCTGGTCGCAAAGGCTTCATCAACACTTGCATGAGATGATTTTGAAGTTCATGTTCTTCATATATGAGCCGTGCACCTTCAGCTGGAGAGCTTACTGGGATGGCATGAAGAAATTCAGTTGCTGGAGCTTTGTAGTGAGTGTTTTTAATCATCCGGTCCAGAATCCATGAATTCACATTGGTGACATTTCTAGTGAGGTGCAGAGTTTCATAGAACTGAAGAATTAGCTCTTCATTCCAATCACATATGTCATCTCAGAAATTGAGGATTCCAGCTTCGTGAAGAACATTCAGAACTTGTAGAAAGCATGGAATGGACTCCATATCTACATGAGGAATCCACCTGCGTTGGAAGACTTTTTCCTTGTCCAATAGAACTAGGGCATAAAAATTCATTTGACTGGCAGTCTAAAACCTCTTACGCCTTAGTCTTGCTGAGTCATAAGGATTCTCATCAGTGAAGAAATGATGCTCAGCAAAGAAATCTGCATTCTTGAATTTCGGCCTCTTTGTGCCAGAATGAGCATTTTGAGGCTTGGGCTGAAGATTTGCAGTCGCAAGCCTCACAACCTCTTGATTTACAACTTTAGGTACTTCGGAATGAGGAATTGAGGCAGCAGTTTCATCAGCAGTCTGGTTCTCCATTTTCTTCAGCTGTTGCAGCTGGTATTTCTTCAAGAATAGATTGGAGAGAAGTTGGACGTTCTTCATACCCTATCAATATTTCATCAGTTTGCATAGGGGACTAAGGAATTTGATGTAGATGTGTGGCGATTAGTGAATTGGGGTGAAGATTTTCCCAATAATCATCATTCAGACCAGGAGTGATTAAGCCAATATCCACATCTTCGTCAATTTCTTCAACGCCTGCCTCTTTAGCAATGAACTAAGGCACATGCGATGATACCAGCGGAGTTGAAGCAGTAGCTTCCACTTTGATTTCTTCATCCAACTACTCCGAGGAAGCAACAAAAGGATTTCTTCATCAGTATCATCATTAGGAATGACATATTCTTCGCCAAACAGAACTAGTTCCTTTGATGGCACAATAGAGATTGGAACAACATCAATTGGTTTACTAAAGGAGCTCATCAAAGTCCTCACTTTCTTGGGAGCTGAGGACTCTGCAAAGGTTGATGCTTTCCTCTTCTTCGTGGCTTCCTTCTCCGCAGCCTTTGTTTTCTTCACTTCTAATGCAGAAGGAAGGATGGTTTTCTTCATCTTTGAAGATGTTGCAGGAGGAGCAGGTGAAGGTGGTGCATTTTCTTTAGGCATGAGTATTGCAGTCGCCCTTGCATTCTTAGTTTCTTCAGGCACATCAGATTCTTCAGCTCGCCTAGGTTGTTCTTCAGGCACAACATTGGTGGTTGCCCTAGCATTGTCTTCAGGAGCAGCAGTTTCTTTAGCTTCCCTAGTAGTTTCTTCAGCAGCCTGAGTTTCTCTAGCTTCTCTTTCATTTTCTTCAATAGTTGAACATAAGCTTCAGCCTCTGGAATTGGTTGTTGCGATGGAGCTGCAACATTTGTCTTGAGGTCCTTGGCAATCTTGACAAATCTGATCTTGGCTCCTAGCCAATCAACATGGTATCTATCAAATTCATCACTTAGGCCTTTTATTTCCTTTTGAATAGTGACAAGTTCTTTAGGAGCCAGAGTAAGAACGTTGTTCCTCAGAAATCGCTCCTTCTTGTATTGGTCCTTCTTGGCGCGTCTGGCCTTCTCAAATTTTAATTTTTCTTCGCCTATGAAGGCATTCAACATGTGACTTTGACCAGGAGTTAGATTCAGGTCGGGGAGTGGAGTGTTTGGATCCTTGTGCCATATGTCAATGAAACTGAGGACGTTCTTCGGATCCAGCATAAGAGGCACATAGCTGCCTTTGACTGTTGTAGCCCTTTGCAGTCTATCTTTGATGATTTCAACAAGTTCTTCATCATTAGCTTCATCATCATAAGATTGAACATGGAAAGCCACATGCTTCTTATGAGGAATTGGCCTCTTTCCATGTCCAAGAGTGGACTTGACCTTCAACAAAGATGGACCACTTGAGGATTGCTGCTGAGCCGAGGAAGTTGCAGATGCCCGTGAGGCTATTCAAAAATCCAGCAGTCCGCTAACACGTTGCAAGATGCACCGGCGTTGAGGACTTTGCAGCAGCAACTAAGGATTTTGTAGCAACTGAGGGAATTTGCGCTGCGCTTGAGAAAGTTGCTTGAGGATTCTTCCCTAAGGGCTTTGCTATTGAGGAACTTGGCCGTGAGGGCATTGAGCTTGAAGGCTTTGTCTTCATAGCTGATTTCTTCAAGATGGCCTTCTTTGGCGCAGTTCTACTGGCAAAAGCCTTAGCAGCAGCAGCTTGACTGTCTTCATTGAATTTTCTCACTGCTTCTGCGGCAATTTTCTGAAGCTTGGCTTGGCGCTTGGCCCATTCCTTTGGGGGCTCTCACCCACACTTCACGACTTCGGAGTGGGATGGCATGGGATCTGAGTCCCCGGAACTTTTCAAGGATAATGCCCCAAAGAGCAAGAACTTGGCGAAGGATGCGGTTGCTGAGAAACTAACGGCTCAGGCTACCCCGGCCTATACTCTGGCTAGCAATCCCGCTTCCGGTGTCTGCTCCAACATGTCGGCTCGTCTGGGCTCGCCATCACTGTCTGGAATCATGGATCTCCCTGTCTCACCTCCACGTGGCTGTGTTGGTGCTCTCACCAAGTGGAAATCTTTTGTGCGGAAATTCTCGACACGCAGTTGTGCTTCCTCGAGCACCAAGCTCTCCACGGCAGGGCTTTTCCACTGCCTGGATGCTGATATGGTCGACGTGGCGGGCCAGGATTCTTCGGTGGCTCCGCGCTCTACTCCGGCACTCCCCCTCATCCACAGCGTGCAAGAGTGGCTAGATCCGTGATAGTGGGGTTTGGGTGGCGGACAAAGCTGCTCGTCGTGGGAGGCCCGTGACCTCCCGGCTTGAGGTATTTCCACAACACCATCCCCGTTGATTGCTATGAACTCTCCCTCCTCCCCTATTAGACTTGTTCTCCCCTCTTACTCGGACGATCACTTGACAAAGGTTCTCTCAGATGTTGGTATATCACTTGATCAAAATGTTGGTTCCTCCTCCTCTATTCTTGCGTTGATTAGGGCCAACGAGGTGGCCCAGGCTGCCATTGCCAAAGCAAAAGAGCATGATGCGGCTCCTCCCACCCCTTTGGTTATGGCCGAAGTGGGCTCATGGGAGGGGGGGGGGGCAGACTGGGATGCTGCTCCTTGTGTTTCTGTGAAGAAGGGTGCCCCTAAACGCGCTAAATCCTACTTGGCACCCTGTAGGTCGAGTCTCCGTATCAAAAACCTTTCTTTCAAATGAAAGCCTTATTTTGGAATGTGAGGGGATTCGGCGCTCGGGGGTACCGGGATCAACTAAAAGATGTCGTGAGGGGCGATAATAATGACCTGGTGGGCCTTGTAGAGACCTTCAAGACTTATTTCTCTCCCCACGAGCTTTCTGTAGTTGCAGGAGCGGATAGATTTGATTGGAATTTTCTGCCTTCCTCGGGCCATTCGGGTGGCGTCCTTATCGGTTCTAAATGTGAAGTTTTTGACTTTGTAGCTTTCGATCATGGGAGTTTTTGGGCCAGCACTATTCTGTATCACCTTCAATTAAATGTCCTTTGGGAGGCCATGGTGGTGTATGGACCGGCCGATCATTCCCTCTCCACCGTGTTCCTGGATGAGATTTCTATTAAGGTTGAATCTTGTACTCTTACCCTCCTCATGGGTGGTGAATTTAATTTGCGTCACTACCTGACCGATAAGAACACCAACAACTTCTCCCGGCCGCTTGCAGACACTTTCAATGAGTTCATTAGTAGTTACACTTATCGTGAGACACCCAGGATGGGATCTAGATTCACATGGACTAACCATCAAGTCTCCCCTATTCGTTCTGTCCTGGACCATGTTTTTGTGTGCCCTAATTGGGACTCCCTTTTTCCGTTATCCACTCTCAAGGCTAAGGCCATTGTGGGCTCAGACCACACCCCACTCATTCTTGATGCGGGGTGGCAGCGCTCTCCCACCCCTCCTCGGTTCCAGTTTGACACTTCCTGACTGCTAATTGATGGTTTTTGCGACCTCCACTCGTCTAAAATTTCAGACACTCTCTCGATGGCTCGTCGCTCCTTCGGTCCTATGGATGACTGGCATCATCGCTCCTATTCCTTACGTAAATTCCGGTGTGGCTGGTCTCGTAATCACGCGATGCAGGAGCGCAGGGAGAAGGCCCTTCTTATGAATCAAATTAGTAATTTAGACCTACATGCTGATACGTGCGGCCTCTCTGGTTCTGAATGGGTGTTGCGTTTCTTTATTGAGGAGACCTTGTGCAGTTGCATCGTCATGCTAAAATTTATTGGCGCCAAAGGGGTACTATCAATTGGTTGCTTAAAGGAGATTCTCCCACTGCCTACTTTTTTGCTATTGTCAATGGGAGGCGTCGAAGATGCATGATTGACAGCCTGATGATCAATGGGTTAAAAATCTCAGACCAAGGTATTATCATGGAACATGTGGTCGATTTCTTATCTTCCCTTCTTTCTGCCAAACTAGACCTAGGCTTTAGAATTTCCTCTTCTTTCTGGAACAACCGCGACCAGGTCTCTTCGGATGAAAATGATGCTCTTACACTTCCTTTCTCTGAAGAGGAATCCTCACTTCTATCACTAAAGCTAATGCTAATTCTGCTTCTGGCCTGGATGGCTTCTCAGTTCCTTTCTTCAGGACCTTTTGGCCTCAACTTAAAGCTCTTATTTGTGCGATTATCCAAGGATTCTGTTTGGGGATGGTGCACATTTCTAGACTCAATTATGCTATTATTTCCCTCATTCCTAAAGTCAAGGGCGCAGACATTATCTCCTAGTTTAGGCCTATTTCCTTGGTTAATAATTTTGCCAAATTTCGTGCCAAATGTTTGGCCACTCGCCTCACACCAGTTCCCCATCGCACCCTTTCTTCTACTCAATCCGCCTTTGTCAAAGGCCTCTTTATAATTGATGGGGTTCTCTGCTTGCATGAGATCATTCATGATATCCATAAATCTGGCAGCAAGGCAATTATCCTTAAGTTGGATTTTGAGAAGGCGTATGATTCCGCGAGTTGGGGCTTCTTAAGGCAAGTTCTTTTGTCCAAGGGTTTTGATGGTTGCATTGTCCATAGAATTATGCATATGGTCTCGGGAGGGGGGGGGCACACTGCTATTTCTGTCAATGGGAGGGTTAGTAACTTCTTCAAGAACCCCAGAGGCCTCAGGCAAGGAGACCAGGCCTCTCCCATCCTTTTTAACTTCGTTGCGGATGCTCTCTCTAATATTTTGTATAGAGCCGTTGAGGGAGTCCTGGATTAGGGGGTGTTCGGGTAGCCGGACTATACCTTCAGCCGGACTCCTGGACTATGAAGATACAAGTTTGAAGACTTCGTCCCGTGTCCGGATGGGACTTTCCTTGGCGTGGAAGGCAAGCTTGGCGATGCGGATATTCAAGATCTCCTACCATTGTAACCGACTCTATGTAACCCTAACCCTATCCGGTGTCTATATAAACCGGAGGGTTGTAATCCGTAGGCAATCAACTCCATATACAACAATCATACCATAGGCTAGCTTCTAGGGTTTAGCCTCCTTGATCTCGTGGTAGATCTACTCTTGTACTACCCATATCATCAATATTAATCAAGCAGGACGTAGGGTTTTACCTCCATCAAGATGCCCGAACCTGGGTAAAACATCGTGTTCCCTGCCTCTTGTTACCATCCGGCCTAGACGCACAGTTCGGGACCCACTACCGGAGATCCGCCGGTTTTGACCGAATACTCAGGGCCCGTCTAGTTTGGACCGAATACTTAGGGCCCGTCCAGTTTGGACCGAATACTCGATCGCTTGTGCCAGATACATGGCACCCCCAAAAGGCTAGCCAATCACACTAACAGGGATTGTTGGGTGTTCAAGCAGGCAAGCAAGTTAAGGGCCGAAAACAGAGACAAGGGGCTGCACAGCGACGACGAGGAGCCCAAGCCGCCGAACAACAATGGACAGAAGGGCTTTCCCCCACAAGTGCGGGCGGTGAACATGATATACGCAACCCACATTCCCAAGCGGGAGCGGAAGCGTGCGCTACGGGACGTATACGCGATGGAGCCAGTCGCCCCAAAGTTCAACCCATGGTCCTCCTGTCCGATCACTTTTGATCGAAGGGACCATCCCACTATAATCCGTCATAGAGGCTTCACCGCATTGGTTCTCGACCCAATTATCGACGGATCTCATCTCACAAGAGTCCTCATGGACGGCGGCAGTAGCCTGAACCTGCTTTATCAGGATACAGTGCGGAAAATGGGCATAGACCCCTCAAGGATTAAGCCCACAAGAACGACCTTTAAAGGCATTATACCAGGTGTAGAAGCCAACTGTACAGGCTCAGTAACACTTGACGTGGTCTTCGGATCCCCGGACAATTTCCGAAGCGAAGAGTTAATCTTCAATATAGTCCTATTTCACAGTGGCTATCACGCCCTGCTCGGACGAACCGCATTCGCAAAGTTCAATGCGGTGCCGCACTATGCATATCTCAAGCTCAAGATGCCAGGCCCTCGAGGAGTAATCACGGTCAACGGAAACACCGAACGCTCCCTCCGTACGGAGGAGCACACGACGGCTCTCGCAGCGGAGGTACAAAGTAGCCTTCTCAGGAAATTCTCCAGTCCAGCCATCAAAAAGCCAGACATTGCCAAGCGTGCCCGGAGTAACCCACAGCAGGACCGCCTGGCACACTCTGAGCAAGCGTAGCAATGCGGCCCCAACCCCAGATCTCGTGACATAACGAAACCAGTACCTCGCGTACATAACTACGCCCTTGAAATACCATGGGCACAGGTGAAGGGGCACAATAACGGCATGCCCAAAATACGGCTTAAAACGTACTAGGGGCTGCCGGATTCTTTTTTTTTAATTTTTTCTTACTTTCAGGACTCCATACTTCGGACGACCTGTTCGGCAATTCGACTGCCGCACAAATGATGCAAGCTCCAGGGAGGCAGACAAGCCATGCCACATTATGGAACTCCCAGGTGGTCTCTGTTACAAGCGGTATACCTATTTTAAATACAATTCCGCGGCCTGCCCCTAGTCAGGACATACTAAATAGTCCAATATCTTTTGCTTACCGCACTATTTGTATCGTTCGGCTTTGATAAATAGCCTCTCTATAAACAATGCTTAGCTTCTTGTCTATTTTTTGCATTATCTTCTTTTCACATTTATGTTTATTAAATGACATGATTGCACCCGTACACCATGGTACGGCAAACACGCCAGGGGTTTCAATACCCCTCATAATGGTGTGAGAAGTCCGTACACTTTCACAAGTGCGGCACCCCGAACTTATAGCACTATATGCATTGGCTCCGAATCATGATTTGGGTCAATAGTTGGGTTTGCCCGGCTCCTATGTTTTGGTGCCTTACATTCCGCTCTATCGGCTAAGGTAGCACTAGGAGAACCACTACGATTGTGCCCCGGTTCAGCTGGGTTAAGCACCTCAGTGGAGAAAGCTAAAACTGACTGTCATGATGTGGCGAGAGACCGGTCGCTGTTCGAGCTAGCTTTGTCCGGCCAAGGCGTGGATAGTGCCCCGAACTCGGTCTTCCGAACTAGGGGCTTCGCCGAAATTTAAAATTATAGAGTTCTATGGCTAAGTGAGAGTGTTCAAGCATTATAGTCCGATTGCCTGGTTCGTTGTCCTGAGCGCCTCCCTCGAAGGACCCAACTATGGGAAAAAGAGCGCTCAGGTTTATCCCGAACACCCCAGCACTAGTGGCATGGGGGCAGAAGCCGACGACTGGCCATCTCTCAATTTTTGATAAATGGCCGCACAGAAAGTAATATTTGAAATTCAATAAGCATTGCTTAGCGCATATGAACAAGTTTTCAGCGCACAGGATAAACACGAGCGAGTTCATTCAAAAATCACATCCTTGGTACATTCATCCGCCACAAGGCGGGCACCTGCAAGAACATCCTTGTAGTAGTTCTCGGGCTTGCGATGCTCCTTCCCCGGCGGCGGCCCGTCCTTCACAAGCTTCTCACCGTCCAGCTTACCCCAGTGCACCTTTGCACGGGCAAGGGCCCGACGGGCACCTTCGATGCAGACGGAGCGCTTGATGACCTCGAGCCTCGGACAGGCCTCCACCAGCCGCCGCACCAGCCCGAAATAGCTCCCAGGCAGGGCCTCTCCGGGCCACAGCCGAACTATGAAGCCCTTCATGGCCTGCTCGGCCGCCTTGTGGAGCTCGACCAACTGTTTCAGCTGGTCGCTCAAGGGCACAGGGTGTCCGGCCTTAGAATACTGAGACCAGAACACCTTCTCTGTCGAGCTACCCTCTTCAGCTCGGTAGAATGCGGCAGCGTCGGATACGCTGCGGGGAAGATCTGCGAATGCCCCTGGAGAGCTCCGGATTCGGGTAAGTAACAGGTAGTTCACTTTTATATTTCTGCTTTGCATAAAGAATGCCTTACCCGCCGCTATCTTCCTCATCTCCTCCAACTCTTGGAGGGCCTTTTGGGCTTTGACCTTGGCAGACTTGGCAGCCTCTAGGGCCGTTGCAAGCTCGGATGCTTGCGCCTTCGACTCCAGCTCCAAACTCTCATGTTTTTTCATGAGAGCCTGAAGCTCTTGATGCACCTCGCCGACCTGAGCCCCAAGTCTGTCTCGCTCGGTGCGCTCCGCGGCCGTTTTCTTTTCGGCCTCAGACAGCGCCTGCTTAAGGGTCGCCACCTCAGTCGTGGCCCCTACAATAAGTAGTACAATCCTGTTACTCTTTTTGCAATCAAGCCTTTTTATAGGCACTTTTTCTGTAAGGTATTTCTTACCTTCTTCCTCCTCGAGCCGCCGCTTGGCAAGGCCGAGCTCTTGCTCGGTCCGCTCGAGGTCCTGCTTCAGGACACCCACCTCCGCAGTCAGTGCGGCGGTGGATAGCAGCGAAGCCTGCATACGCATATTGACTCTTTTTTTAGACTCCTGCGAAATTTAATAGATCCTCTATTCGGCTTTTCTTACCGAACGCCACAGAGCATCGGGGGCTACTGTCTATGCGGTAATATTTTTACATATTTTTACTTACCTCGAAGCCTGTTAGAAGGCTAGCGCAAGCTTCAGTCAGTCCTCTCTTGGCGGACTGAACCTTCTGGATCACCGTACTCATAATAGTACGGTGCCCCTCGTCGATGGAGGCGTCGTCAAGCACCTCCAGCAGATTGTCCGGCACCTCCTGTTGGACGGAGGCCGCTGACTCAGAAGGCTTGCTCCTCTTGGAAGGAGTTCGCCTACCGTGGTCCGGAACTGATTCCGGCGCGGTGTCCGGCACAAAGCCAGACTTAGAACCCTGGGGAGCCTTATCCCCTTCACTCCTGGAGTCCGGGAGGTTGCCTTGCGGCTCCTCCGGGACCACCTCCTCCTTCCCCGGAGCTTGTCGTGGCGCCACTTCGGCGTTGTCTGTAGTGCGGGGGGAGACAGCGGGCGGAACTGAGTTCACGTCCGATGAGTCCAGGGAGCAACTCGACGATTCGTCGAATTCGGCCCGGGGCGGACTGCATAATTACATTCGACATTAGGGAAAGCTGTGCAACAAAGGAACATCATGAGTTACTCTAATATCCGAACTTACGATTTCGCCGGACGCTTGGCCCTGTTTGGCCACTCCTCTTTGCCCTCTTCGGCGTTGGGGGCGTAGTCCGGCGGAGGTGTCTTCCTTTTCCTAGACCCCTCGGCCTCCCCCATTGGGGCGACCTTCCTCTTCTCTCCTCCCTCCGCTGGGGGGGGGAGTTTTCTTCTTCCTCCTCCTCGTTTTTGCGGGAGGAGGGCGTCTCGGACTGGTCAGATGACGAGTCCGACACCACCACATTGCTGGCACTCTTTCGAGTCCCCGTGGTCTTCTTCTTCTTGGCCTTCTTCTCCGGCACCACATAAGGCGCCGGAACCAGCAACTTCACTAGTAGAGCTGGCGCTGGGTCTTCGGGCAGCGGAGCCGGACAGTTAATCGGTCCGGATATCGCCCGCCAAGCCTGTCAAAGGTAAGGGAGTTTAGATCCCGCATAGAGTCAAACTATGAAAAAAGCTTAACATCCTGTAAAAGGTGTAGATGGCTTACCTTGCTAGCATGACGCTGTGAGCTGTATCCGCGGTCCTCGGAAGCGGATGCGGGAGCCTCGGCGCCCTTGAATAGCATCTTCCAGGCGTCTTCGTACGTCGTGTCGAAGAGCCTGCTGAGGGTTTGATGCTGCGCCGGGTCGAACTCCCACAGATTAAAATACCGTTGTTGGCACGGGAGGATCCGGCGGACGAGCATAACCTGGATTACATTAACAAGCCGGACTGGCTTGTTCACCAGGGACTGGATGCATGTTCGCAATCCGGTCACCTCTTTTTCGTCACCCCATGACAGGCCCGTCTCTTTCCAGGACATAAGCCGCGTGGGGGGTCCGGATCGGAACTCGGGGGCTGCGGTCCATTTCGGATCACGCGGCTCGGTGATATAAAACCACCCGGATTGCCATCCCTTTAGGATCTCCACGAAAGAGCCCTCGAACCATAGGACGTTGTCCATCTTGCCCGCCATGGCGCCTCCGCACTCCACCTGGCTGCCGCGCACCACCTTGGGCTTGACGTTGAAGGTCTTCAGCCAGAGGCCGAAATGAGGGCGGATGCGGAGAAAAGCCTCGTACACGTCGATAAACGCCGAGATGTTGAGGATGAAGTTCAGGGCTAGATCGTGGAAATCCAGGCCGTAGTAGAACATGAGCCCCCAGACAAATGGGTGGAGTGGAAAACCCAGTCCGCGGAGGAAGTGGGGGAGAAATACTACCCTCTCATGGAGCCTCGGGGTGGGGAGAAGCTGCCCCTTTTTGGGAAGCCGGTGCACGATGTCCTTGGACAGGTATTCGGCCTTCCTTAGCTTCTTGACTTGGCCCTCCGTGGCGGAGGAGACCATCCACTTGCCTCCCGCTCCGGACATTGCTGGAGAAGGTTGAGGTGGGAAGTGCGGGCTTGGGCGCTGGAGCTCGGGTGCGTAGGAGATGGATAGGCAAAGGAGGAAGAAGGCGTAGGTAAAAAGGTGGATCCTTGTCCCCTTATATGGGCGGATGCGGTTGTGCGTCCCCACCTGCCTAGTAAAACTCGCTTGCCTCCCGAGCGCCGTGATAAGTGGCGCGGTTGGGTTACCCACGTCCGTATTGATGAGAATCCCGTAAAAGGGGGGTACACGATCTCTGCTTTGACAAGACGTGCCAAGGAAACCGCCTCGCAAAACACGCTGAGGTGGAAAAGTGAAAACGATTCGAGTAAAGGTCTTGGCTGTAGTGTGATGACGCATTGCGGAATACGTCAGCAGATTTGATTTGTGTTAATATTATTCTCTCTATGGCAATATGTGGAAGCTTATTTTGCAGAGCTGAACACTACTCTTGGTGTTTACAATCTTCTATGAAGGATTTGGAGGAGGAACCCGCCTTGCAATGCCGAAGACAATTTGCGCGCTGGACTCGTCGTCATTGAATCCTGGTTCAGGGGCTACTGAGGGAGTCCTGGATTAGGGGGTGTTCGGGTAGCCGGACTATACCTTCAGCCGGACTCCTGTACTATGAAGATACAAGATTGAAGACTTCGTCCCATGTCCGGATGGGACTTTCCTTGGCGTGGAAAGCAAGCTTGGCGATGCGGATATTCAAGATCTCCTACCATTGTAACCGACTCTATGTAACCCTAACCCTATCTGGTGTCTATATAAACCGGAGGGTTGTAGTCCGTAGGCAATCAACTCCATATACAACAATCATACCATAGGCTAGCTTCTAGGGTTTAGCCTCCTTGATCTCGTGGTAGATCTACTCTTGTACTACCCATATCATCAATATTAATCAAGCAGGACGTAGGGTTTTACCTCCATCAAGAGGGCCCGAACCTCGGTAAAACATCGTGTTCCCTGCCTCCTGTTACCATCCGGCCTAGACGCACAGTTCGGGACCCACTACCCGAGATCCGCCGGTTTTGACACCGACAGCCGTGGTGGCTGGACACATCTCGCTGGTGAGCCCACTTCTCATCCCTGAAGGGATCACTCATCTACAGTATGCCGATGATATGATTATTATGGTGGAACTTAATTATGCTTGCCTCTCCCATCTCAAGTTTCTTCTTCTCTACTTCGAGGCTCTGTCGGGCTTGAAAATTAACTTTTCCAAAAGTGAAGTGATCGTCACTGGTGTTTTGGAGACCGAGGCCTTGCGTGTAGCCCACTTGCTTAACTACTCTGTAGGCTACTTCCCCTCAAGTACCTTGGCCTTCCTATCTCTGCTAACAAACTTCTGGCCAAAGACTTCTGCACCTACAGTGGCCAAAGTTGGCAATCGTGTCATGCCCTGGAGGGGCAGATACAATACTCAAGCTGGAAAAGTTGCTCCGATTAACGCTTGTTTCTCATCCCTCCCTATGTTTGTGACTGGTTTTGATAAACATAGAGGTTCCTTCTATTGGAATGCGGTTGATAACAAGCGAAAGTATCGCATGGTCAAATGGGAACACATTTGCAGACCCAAAAGCCTTGGGGGGCTAGCCATTATTAATACTCTAGACATGAACAAGTGCCTAATAATCAAATGGTGGTGGAAGATCATGTCCACTACCACGGACAAGCCCCTCTGGTACAATATTCTCAAAGCCAAATACTTCCCTTCCTCTAGCCCCATGTTTGCCCATGCCACGGGCGCCTCTCAGTTCTGGAGAGACCTTGTCAAACTTAGGCCTATTTTCCATGGCCTAGTCAAATTTATTGTGCATAATGGAAAATCCACTAGGTTTTGCCTCGACTGGTGGTGCGGTATGACCACACTTGCAGCTTCTTTTCCTGTCCTTTTCTCTTACTGTCCTGACCCTGAGATCTTGATCTCTGAGCTCTCTGCCAATAACTCAGACCTTCAGCTACGGCGTTCTCTATCTCCTGAAGAGTTGGTCGACTGGCAGCGCCTCGTTGCCTTCTTCCCTACGCTCTTGGAGGAGGAGGACTCGGTGGCCTGACCCCACTACTCGTTTGGTCGTTTCTCTATTAAATCCCAGTATGGAAAGCTGATCTCTGGATCGAACACTTCCAAATTCAAGTGGATTTGGAGGGCCAACATTCCTCCGAAAATCAAGATTTTCTTATGGCAGGCCTCCCGTGGGCGGTTGCCAGCTGGTGACCAGATTCGCAAACGTAATGGTCCTGGCTTTGACTGCTGCTCCCTTTCCAGGCAGTGTGAGGACATGACCCATATCTTCTTTAACTCTATTTTGGCTAAACTTTTATGGCATTGTAGCAGATCGTGGTTGCATGTTTCTTGGAGACCCACTTCCTTCCCAGACCTTCGTCTTTTGGCCTCCAGCCTGGTTGGGGCCCAGAGAAGATTATTTTGGGTGGGATTGGCAGCGGTGTGTTGGACTCTATGGATGACAAGGAACAAGTTTACCATTGAACATGTCTTTCTTGTTAAACATGCTGATTGCTTATTTAAAATTTGCATATTCTTGCAGCCGTTTAGATTATTGACTAAGGAGGAGGGCCGGGATGCTTTTGATGTCAGGATGTCCAAGATTCGGGATACTGCTATCTCCCTTTCTTCAGCTCAAGCGGGCGGTTAGGAGTTGTTGGCCCTGATTTTGCTATCTTTTCGATTTCCGGCCTGCGCGTCGTGTACTTGCCTAGGAGCCATGTATGTTATACTTTAGCTTGGTCTTGTTGCCGTTGACACTCTGATCTTGATGTGTTGTTAGCCTGTGTTGTTTGTTTTAACTCTGCCTGGTGGCTTTATTTATAAAGTCAGGCTCTAGCCTCTTCTCTAAAAAATAAATTCCTCACCACGCCTGATGCTAGTAGGATCAGCATGTTGTCCAGCAGCTAGTGGTGGTCTTGAGCAAGGAGGGTTTACAGCAAAATTTGTCATGTACTTCGGATTAACATAGCGATATTCCCTCCATTCCTTTGCCCATCTCCTTTCAATCCTCTAAATATGCACCTTGCGCTGATTCTTGTTTTCTTTCCCATAAGTTTCTTCATCTGGTGTGCAATATTCAGCATAGATATCCTCAAGTATTTCAAATGCAGTGTTTGTCTCTGGTCTCTTTCCTCCTTCCTGAGGTCTCTTTCCATTTGCCATTTTCCTCACTTAAGGATTTTGAACTTTTGATGATTCTGAGGAAGTATACAATTTTTCTTCAAGGAACGCTGCAAATGAGTTATGTTGATGAGAACCTAGTGATTCATCAGTGGACATTTTGTAACTGTGAATAGAGTATAGGTGCGAAGAACTTGGAGAGGCCATATGCGTTCTCAGATTTTTTTCAAAAAGTATCAAGTTTGAGGAATTTGACCTTATATGTCTAGAGGAATTTCACTAAGTGTTCTTGACTCCGGTGCCAGAGTTGTAAAGATTATAAAATCTACACAATTGAGGAATCTTGAAGAAAATCATGGCTTAGAGAAACAAATCAAGGGAAAGAAGCATTGAGGTGTTTTAAGGAGTAGATTGTTGAAGAATAAACACCTTTTGAGGATTTTGTGAAAATCATAAGAATCAAAGTGGGGCAGTAAAATCATATTTTAATTACTCTTGACCATATATGTCTAGAGTAAGATGGCGACGAGCTCGAGGTAGTGAAGCTCTTCCTCACCAGTGATGATGGAGCGTAGCGGCGGCACTAGGTCAGAGCTTGAGTGAGGGGAGTTGAGGTCATGTGACACCCCGAGACCGATGCTCCAGACGCCTTCTAGTTATTTCATTGTTGTTGTGTGATTTATTTGTTTGTTGCATTCATCATGTCATCATTTGCATTGCATCGGCACTCGTTGCCGTCATTATTTTTAAAACTTGCATCCGCTCGTAGTTATCACGTCCCCCCTTGCTTTCGTGACCGTTCTGAGACCACCCTTGTTCTTCTTTTCCCTCTTGCCTAAAGCAGAGTCTTTCTGCATAGTGCACAAACCCCTTGCGTGCGTGTCCGAAACTCATCCGAACCCGACCCGCTCCGTCATCACCGTTGGGTCCGGATCATCCACAAACATCCTTAAAACATCTCCGTTTTCTTAATTGGGCGCCCTAGCCTATTTATTCTCGACCGCCCGATTACAATCGGACGGACCGAATACCCCCTAACCTAATCCAATAACATATATAAAGATAGCAACCCTAAATTTTAGAGGAGCTGTCCCATCCTCCTCCTCGCCGCCGCCACTCCAAATCCTCTCGGGATCATCACCAGATCCACCTCATTTACCCCATTCACCCAAATGGCATCCTCCACCTCCCCTCCCGAGTCACCTCCATCGATCCCAACACCACCTAGCCACCTCGATGGACCTCGCTGGAGCTCCACCGGCTACCACCAACAGCAGCAAGCAGAGCCACCGGAGCTCCGTCCTCCACCCTCTTCTTCCTCGAGAACCTCGTCCCCATCGCCGCTCGTCGCCAGAACCACCTCGCTAGGGCTCAGCTCCAGCATGCCGCTGCAGGACCAGGCCGCCCACTGCTCTCTCCTGCGCCCCTGCCTTCCCTCTTTTCCTCTCACTCTCCCTAATTCCCTCTGCCTCCTCGCGTCCACAGGAGCACCAGCGCCTCGGCCTTCTCCTCGAGCTGGAGCTCGCCACCGTCGGTGTCAATAGCAACAACACCCGAGGCTCCCCGCTCCATGTCTCCTCACGTCGGCGACCGACCCGATGACACCAGGCTGCTCTGTTGCGCCCCAGCTCTCCTTCTCTGTCCTCTCTTTTCCCTCTCTCTCTCTCAACTCACCTCGGTCTCTCTCTGTGGACAGGAATGATGTTGCTGCAGCTCTGCCCGAGCTCCTCCAGCACTAGATCGGGCGGGCCTCACCGGATCCATCTCCTGCACACTAGAACTTGGCATCCCCGTGCCCCTTGTCGCCAGAGACCCCGTGCAAGTCCCTGCCGCTGCCTCCCCTGCGTCCTTTGCATTGCGGCCCCTGTCTTCCCTGCTCCAGATCGAACGCCAAGCCGCACCGCCGGCCAAGTCCTTCAACTCACCGACCGGAGCCACCTCCTTGTCGTTCCCTCACCTGAAGACGTCGTGCCATGTCCCTCTGCCTCGCCTTTGCGTCTTTCGAAGGAGGTAGATGACGCGCCCGGTCGCCCACGTTGACCGCTTCGTCAACTCGGCCTCTCGTGCCAGACCGTGAGGGCCAGCGCGCCTCCTCCCCACCGAACTGGGCCTTGGCCCATGGTGAGACCCCCAGCGGCAACTCCTTTGTTTTTTTCAGTTGGCCAAACTTGCACTAGATTCGGCCCGCTACATTATTTTTCCATCTGTGCGAATTTGTCTTTTTCCACTGAAACGCATAATTACAGAAAAATGCCATTTTCTTGCATTGCTCATAATTAAATTACCATGCATCGGAATTAATTAAACTTTATATGTAATACACTTAGAATTTCATCTAGTTTCATAATATGCAATTTTCATCGATGTTTAAAATGTTTAAAATGCTGTTTGCATTTAATTTGTATATTGCCATGTTAAACTGATTTATTTCATAAGTAGATAACCATAGCTCCGAATTTAATAAACTTGTTATATAAATGGGGTAGAAATGCATAGTTTAACATGGTGACATTATTTTGCATGTTTAACAACTCTAAAATATGGTTTTTGGCAGAACAGTATCAACTCTAAAATATGCATATGGGGATGTTCCGGAATTGTTGTTTGTTATTCCAGCGTCATTTAAACTTTCCTAGATGTGTAGTTTGCATATGCCTCACCTCTTGCCATGTTAACCAACATTTAATACTGTTGAGTACCTAACCGGAAGTGAACTAAATAATCAAATTTGGTGTTTCATCAACATGCATCTTGTTACATGTTGAGCTCCACTTAACTTGTACTTTTGTTTGTGCACTTTGCCATGCCATGCATATTTAAACCAGACAAGCATCATCCTTGGTTGTGCATCATGCCATGTTTATGCTTGTGTGTTTACCATGTTGCTTGCTTCTTTCCGGTTTGCTTCTCTCGTTAGCTTCGATTTCCTTCCGGAGTTGTGAGGATTCGTTCGACTACGTCTGTTTGTCTTCTTCATGGACTCGTTCTTCTTCCTTGCGGGATCTCAAGCAAGATGACCAGTACCCCCGATATCACTTCTATCTTTGCTTGCTAGTTGTTCGTTATATCGCTATGTCGTATTACCTACCACTTGTTTAACATGCCTCCCATATTGCCATGTCAAGCCTCTAACCCACCTTCCTAGCAAACCATTGTTTGACTAAGTTACCACTTTTGCTCAGCCCCTCTTATAGCGTTGCTAGTTGCAGGTGCCTTGCAGGTTGGTCCATGTTGGATCATGGATATGTCGGGATATCACAATATACTTGGCAAAGGGTGGAAGGCTTGGCCCTTTGCTCGGTGTTTTGTTCCACTCTTGCCTCCTTAGTTTCCGTCATACCGGTGTTATGTTCCTTGATTTTGCGTTCCTTATGCAGTTGGGGTTATGGGACCTCCTTGACAGTTTGCTTTGAATAAAACTCCTCCAGCAAGGCCCAACCTTGGTTTTACATTTGCCTAACAACCTATAACCTTTCCCTCGGGGTTGCAAACCCAAGGGTCATCTTTCTTCTAACCCCCCCAGGCCAGTGCTCCTCTGAGTGTTGGTCCGAACTGGGCGATGTCCGGCGCCCTCTGGGAAACCAGGGTCTATGCCAACCCGACAACTTGCCCATCCGGTGTGCCCTAAGAACGAGATATGTGCAGCTCCTATCGAGATTTGTCGGCACATTCGGGCGGTCTTACTATTCTTGTTTTACCATTGTCGAAATGTCTTGTAACCGGTATTCCGAGACTGATCGGGTCTTTTGGGAGAAGGAATAACCTTCATTGATCGTGAGAGCTTTTGGTGGGCTAAGTTGGGACACCCGTGTAGGGTATAAACTTTCGAGAGCCGTGCCTGCGTTTATGTGGCAGACAGGAATTTGTTAATATTCGGTTGTAGAGAACTTGACACTCGACATAATTAAAATGCGTCAACCGCGTGTGTAGCTGTGATGGTCTCTTTTCGGCGGAGTCCGGGAAGTGAACACGGTTCTTGTGTTATGTTTGTGTGCAAGTAGTTTCAGGATCACTTCTTGATCATTTCTAGCTTCCCGACCGCTGCGTTGCTTCTCTTCTCGCTCTCATTTGCATATGTTAGCCATCATATATTCTTAGTGCTTGCTGCAGCTCCACCTCATTATCCTATCGTAATCATAATCTTAAATAGTCTTGATCTCGTGGGTGCGAGATTGATGAGTCCTCGTGACTCACGGATACTTCCAAAACAGTTGCAGGTGTCAATAATAACAGTGCAGGTGATGTTATCGAAGTCAAGTGGGAGTTCGACGAGGACCTTGGTCGTTACTATGTGCAGTTTCCTGATGATCAGTAGTGGAGCCCAGTTGGAATGATCGGGGATCTAGCATTTGAGGTTATCTTCTTTTCATTTGGATTTGACCGTAGTCGGTCTATGTGTGTATTTTGGATGATGTATGATTTATTTAAGTATTGTGTGAAGTGGCGATTGTAAGCCAACTCTCTCTTTATCCCTTTCTTGTTCATTACATTGGATTGTGTGAAGATGACCCTTCTTGCGACGAAACCACAATGCGATTATGCCTCTAAGTCATGCCTCGACATGTGGGAGATATAGCCACATCGTGGGTGCTACAAGTTGGTATCAGAGCCATCCCCGACTTTGGAGCCCCCTGCTTGATCGAATCGATGACGTTGTTGAGTCTAAAACAAAAAAGTTTTGAGTCTTAGGATTATATATATATAGCGGAGAGTAGGATTCTTTTTACTTCTCGGTCTCTTCGTCGCTCTGGTGAGGCCTCCTGACGTAGATGTTTTGACTTTCCTCTCCTCAAATTTCACGAAAAAAATTTAGGATCACGCGGCTATCTTGGGATTGTTCCGATATTCTTGTGACGAGAACAATGTTCTTGGTGCCTCCTGACATTTAGGGGTTGTGGCAGTGTCCCGGGGAGTTGAGCTCTGAGGTGTTGTCGTCGCAATTTTATAGTTGCAGTTTCTGGAATACCTGAGTTCGCCAACATCGAAAATAACTTTTATGCATTTGTTGGTGAGATAACCTCGACGCCACCCAGTACTGGGGCGGGAGTTCGGGAGAATTTCCATAACTCGTATAACGGATGCTTTTGAAAGGATGAGGTACACGATTTTCAGAGTTTTCTTGGTTATGTGTTGACGGATGGATACAGTTGGAGCATACGGCTTGTTAGTTGTGTGAAAGATATTGTGCCTCCCTGTATTCCCAACAGCAGATTGCATAACCAGAAAAGTTTCGAGAATTTATAGGTGGGAATTCAAGTATCACGTAGGATATCCTTCCAACAGAGACCTGATATGATATGGGGTCTATCATATGTTTGTTCCAATATTTGTTTTGTTTGGAGTTGTGGTATTCGAGTTGCTTCGAAGTCAAGTGTTGATTCCATACCTTTTCCTAAACGGTGTTCTCATATTCCTATGTGAGTACTAATCCTTCTTATCTATCGAGATTGTCATCCCAATTCTATTTCCAACTGGTGCACTTCTCTTCGAGATGATCCCATCATTCTCCCCATACGCAGGATCAATTCTAAGTTTTCTCAACGGTGTTTGTTTCGTCCGTCCCAAGTTGTCTTTGTTGTTCTTGCCCTCCCACCCTTTTCTTCAAGGACTCAAATTTCTTAGCCAAATATCCTTTTTATTGATGTGAACTCTCTTCATTCTTTTTCTTTCAATATTCTTATCTGGTGATTCTCAAGAAGATACTAACGGAGCTTCATGTTTATCATTCTGCGTTCTCTTTTCTTCTCCGGTGTATTCTATTCAAGCTTTATTGATCATATCTTCTCCTCGTTTCAAATGTTTTCTCATGCCGGTGCACCTCTTAATCATCCACTTCTCGCCATTCATTTGTTTTGGAGTACTGAAGATATCTCAGGAGATTTGTGTTTCCATTCCTAATCCGTTCAAGATATCTCAAGGTTGTAATCTCTTTGAGCCATTTAATTCAACCGGCGCAATCTCTCTTTTAAATCGTTCAATGGTGTATCTTTTGAGTGGGCCCTAACCCACAAGTCTTTTCCCAGGATCTTACCTGACTCTTCAAATTTTTTCAGAGTTAATCTCAAAATCTTTTCAAAGTTTGACGTAAGAATAAATCATCATCAGATAGATGACTTCTCCAAGATCGCTTTCAAATTCTTTTCATTGTTGTTGCAACCTTTCTATTCTTCATTCCGGAGTGCCTCAACAATTCATGGTGGCGTATCTCATCGTCATTGTCAGATTTTAAAGACCGAGGAAGAGTTTCCTCCAAATCTTATCATTTCTCTTGAAGATGCCTAGTTCAAGCTTCGTGCCATCCTCACAATTATTTTAATTGTGAGATATTCTTTTCATCCATCCGAAGCAATTCGAGAGTGTTTTCATTTTGATTCTCCGGAGGCCATCATTCCAAAGATTTAATTGCTCTCAACGTTCAGCTCTTGTTCCCCAATTCTCCTAAAATGTTATTTCTTCATTAATCTCCAATTTCTTCCAGTGCATTATTCAAGTACTCTCTAATCAGTTCGTGATCTGTTCGTCATCTTGTATCTAAATTCACTCAAGTATCTTCGTGCATTTTTAATGCTTCCCGGAGAGCCATTCTCTTTTCTTCAATTGTTTTCAATTCTTATGGTGGTTTGTTCAAGATTCTTCTTCCTTCTTTATCATATCCACTCATTCGTTGTTTCCAAATCCCACCGGTGGTTCCATCAATACCTTCTCAAGTTTGCGCTATATCTATCTTAATCCTTTCTACGAGAATAAGTAGTATGCCAAATCCGTTACTTGCCATCAATCTAAATTGGTGAAGGATATACATAACTTAATTCTTATGGTTTCATCCAAGTGATCTAATGTCTTCTTTCCAGAGTTGTTCATTATGTCACATTCTCAGTTCGAGATGCTTCATCTTTTCTTATCCGGAGTTCCAAGTTTTTCGCATTATCTCGTCGCGAAGATCCATCTAAATCATTACGAGGATTCACCTTGTGTTTTCAACTTCTCTTTCTTTCTATCATCCTTTATTATCGGAGTTCTTCATGGAGGCTCTACATGGTGGGTCGCCAAGGGTTCCTTTCATTCTTCAATTGTTATTGAAGATTTCTCTCGAAGTTATGATCCGCCGAGCTATTCTCAAAAATTAAATAGGGTGCTCAACACATGTTTTGTTTTGAGGAGTTCAAGCATTCTTCATCTTGCATTTCGAAGTGCAATTATTTCTCTCTTATCTTTTGAGGTGGTGTTATGTCACTCCTCACAATTTCCCTTCGTGTGTCATGATTCAACAGTTTTCAAGAATGAGATAGTTAAACCCATCAATTTCTTCGAGCATGAGCTATTCTCCCCTTGCTTTCGTGACTGTTCCGAGACCATCCTTGTTTTTCGTTTTCCGTCTTGCCTAAACCGGAGTCTTTCTGCACAGTGCACAAACCCCCTCGCGTGTGTGTCCGAAACTCGCCTGAACCCGACCCGCTCCGTCATCACCGTTGGGTCCGGATCATCCCCAAACATCCCTAAAACATCTTCGTTTTCATAATTGGATGCCCTAGCCTATTTATTCTCGACCGCCCGATTACGATCGGATGGACCGAATACCCCCTAACCTAATCCAATAACATATATAAAGAGAGCAACCCTAAATTTTAGGGGAGCAGTCCCATCCTCCTCCTCGCCGCTGCCACTCCAAATCCTCTCGGGATCATCGCCAGATCCACCTAATTTTTCCCCATCCACCCAAATGGCAGCCTCCAACTCCCATCCCGATTCACCTCCATCGATCGCAACACCACCTAGCCGCCTCGACGGACCTCGCCGGAGCTCCACCGGCTACCACCACCAGTAGCAAGCAAAGCCACCAGAGCTCCTTCCTCCACCCTCTTCTTCCCCAAGCACCTCGTCCCCACCATCGCTCATCGCCACAGCCACCTCGCCGGGGCTCCGCTCCAGCACCGCCGTAGGACCAGGCCGCCCACTGCTCTCTCCTGCGCCCCTGCCTTCCCTCTTTTCCTCTCACTCCCCCAATTCCCTCTGCCTCCTCACGTCCACAGGAGCACTGGCGCCTCGGCCTTCTCCTCGAGCTGGAGCCCACCGCCGTCGGTGACAACAACATCAGCACCCAAGGCTCCCCACTCCCTGTCTCCTCACGTCGGCCACCAACCCGACGACACCAGGCAGTTGTGTCGCGCACAACTCTCCTTCTCCGTCCTTCTTTTCCCCCCTCTCTCTCTCAACTCACCTCAGGCTCTCTCTGTAGACAGGAACAATGTCGCTGCAGCGCTGCCTGAGCTCCTCCCATGCTAGATCCGGCGAGCCTCATCGGATCCATCTCCTGCACCCTGGAGCTCGGCGTCCCCATGGCCCTTGTCGCCGGAGACCCCGTGCAAGTCCCTGCTGCTACCTACCCTGCATCCTCTGCATCGCGCCGCCCCTTGTCTTCCCTGCTCCAGATCGAACGACAAGCCGCGCCGCCGGCCAAGTCCCTCAAATCACTGACCGGAGCCACCTCCTTACCGTTCCCTCGCCTGAAGCCTCCGTACCATGTCCCTCTGCCTTGCCTCTGCTTCTTTCGAAGGAGGTAGACTACGCGCCCGGTCGCCCATGTTGACCGCTTCGTCAACTCGGCCTCCCATGCCAGATCGCGAGGCCCAACGCGCCTCCTCCCCACCGACCTGGGCCTTGGCCCATGGTGAGACCCCCAACGACGCCTCCTTTCTTTTTTTTAGTTGGCCCAACTTGCACCAGATTTGGCCCGCTATGTTTTTCCCATCTATGTGAATTTGTCTTCTTCCACTGAATTGCATAATTATAGAAAAATGCCATTTTCTTGCATTGCTCATAATTAAATAACCATGCATCGGAATTAATTAAACTTTATATGTGATATGCTTAGAATTTCATCTAGTTTCATAATATGCAATTTTCATCCATGTTTAAAATGCTTTTGCATTTAATTTGCATATTGCCATGTTAAAATGATTTATTTCATAACTAAATAACTGTAGCTCCGAATTTAATAAACTTGTTATGTAAATGGGGTAGAAATGCATAGTTTAACATGGTGAAATTATTTTGTACGTTTAACAACTCTAAAGTATGGTTTGGGGCAGAACAATACCAACTCTAAAATATGCATATGGGGATCTTCCAAAATTGTTGTTTCTTGTTCCGGCCTCATTTAAACTTGTATGGATGTGTAGTTTGCATATACCTCACCTCTTGCCATGTTAACCAACATTTAATATTGTTGAGTACCTAACCAGGAGTGAACTAAATAATCGAATGTGGTGTTTCGTCAACATGCATCTTGTTACATGTTGAGCTCCACTTATGTGATGCCCCAAGACCGATGCGCGAGGTGTCTTCCAGTTATTCGCCATGGTTGTCGTGTCTTTTGCTTGCGTGTTGCATCTTGCCATGTCATCATCCACATTGCATCATCATGTTTTCAAAACTTGCATCTGTCCGGATCTTCCAGTTCTCTTCGTTGTCCGATCTGAGCCCAGACACACTTGCACGCGCCCGCGGCATGTCCGTAATAGTATTTTATAAGTGGCCGGAAAATGTTCTCGGATTGGGTTGAAAGTTGGCGTGTGGTCTTATTATAGTGTAGATAGACCGCCTATCGAGTTTCATTGCATTTGGAGTCTGTTTGACGCCCCAACGGATAACTATAGCGGCATTATAGTGGGTCAAAACGTTGGACGTTTTCGGTCTCTGAAAACCGTGCCGGGCTGCATCTCTCCCCTCTTCTCTCAGACCAACCCGCTCTCCACAGTCCACCTAGACCCATCCTACCCCTCTATGCTCAGTGCATCGAACCCCTCGCGCACGTCCGGAAGTTGTCCCGAACCCGACCCGGGGAGTCGTCACCTTTGGTTCCGGATCATCCCCAAACATCTACAAAACATCACCGTTTTCTTTTTTGGACTTCCTAGTGTATTTTTCTCGACCGCTCGATTTTAATTGGAGAGACGGATTAGCCCCTAAACTCTCCCTCTTTCCTTATATATAGTCCCTACTCTAAATCTGGACAAAACCCTATTTTCTAGGGATCCTCCCTGTCCAATCCCCGCCGCCAGCATCTCCCACCACGGGATCCATCTCCACCCAATCCAACCACCGTCTCCATTTCCGTGCCCACCCAACCACTGCAAAGCCGAAGCCCCCTGCCTTCTCGATCCACCCACCAAGCCAACCAGCACCACCCAGGCGTGGACGGTCGCTGGCCCGCACTCTCTACTCCCTCGCTCTCAATTGGATCGAGGGGAGGAGCCCCTCGACCCCGGCCACACCATCCGATCCTTCCCGCCGGCTCGCCGGAGTCGCTGCCGGCGACCACCTCGGATCAGGCGACCCCGCGCTCTCCTCGTCCTTCTTCCCTGCCATCTGCTGCCGCCCCAGGTCATCAGCGCCGCCGTTCTGCCCTCGATTCCTCTCTGCTCCCTCTCCCTCATGAGCTTCCTTTCTCTCTCTCTCCCGCAGGATTGTCCCGTCGCGACCCTGGAAGCTCCAGCGACCCCCACATCACCGGATCTGGCGGATCCCGGCCTTCTTCGCCCGTTCCAGGTCCTCCTCCGCGCCTCCCCGTCGGCGAGCCGCCGTCGTCCGCCTCCACTGTTGCGTCCTCCTCCCTGCTTGTGCGGAGGCACGAGGACGACGAGAAGGAGCTGCTCGCTCCGCTCGTAGGCCCCGCCGTGGGCCAGATCCATCCAAGGCCCAGGAGCCCCTTGCGAGGCCTCTTTTCCACTGAACGGGCCTTGGCCCATGTGAGCAGCGCCCAGCCCCTATCCTGTGTTTGTTGGGCTAGGTAGTTTCAGCCCATGGACGTGTTTTTTTCCTGGACGAATTTAGTCATTTTTCCAGAGATTACAGTTTTACAGAAAAGCCCCTAAACTTCATGCATTTAATATCTCCACAGCCGTGCATCGGATTAAAACAACTTATATATGTAAAATGCCTAGAATTTTGTGTAGTTTCATAATATGCCACTTTTATCCATGTTTGAAATGCTTAAAATGCTGTTTGGTTAAATTTACTCCTATGCCATGTTGGAATGCTTTAATTCATAACTAAATAACCGTAACTTCGAATTTAATAAACTTTATATGTAAATGGGGTGGAAAAATGCCTAGTTTAACATGGTGCACTCATCTTGCATGTTTAACAAGTATAAAATTTGGTTTAGGGTAGAACAGTACCAAATCCATAAATATGCACATGAGGATTTTCCGGACTTGTTGCTTGTTGTTCCGGGCTCATTTAAACTTGCCTAGTTAGGTAGTTTTGTTGTGCTTCACCCGTTTCCATGTTAATCAACATTTAATATTGTTGGGTACATAAACGAGATCGAACTAAATAACTTGAATGTGGTGTTTCTTCAACATGCAACTCTTTGCATATTGAGCTCCACTTAATTTGTAGTATTGTTTGTGCACTTTGCCATGCCATGCATATTTAAACCGGACATGCATCATACTAGGCTGTGCATCATGCCATGTTATGTGATGGTTGTTTACTATGTTGTTTGCTTCTTTCCAGTGTTTCTTCTTCGGGTTAGTTCCGATAACGTCGCGTTTGTGAGGATCCGTTCGACTACGTCTGTTTGTCCTCTTGATGGACTCATTCTTCTTCCTTGCGGGATCTCAGGCAAGATGACCATACCCTCGAAATCACTTCTATCTTTGCTTGCTGGATGCTCGCTCTTTTGCTATGCGTATGCTATGATTCCTACCACTTGCTTATCATGCCTCCCATATTGCCATGTCAAACCTCTAACCCACCTTGTGCTAGCAAACCGTTGTTTGGCTATGTTACCGCTTTGCTCAGCCCCTCTTATAGTGTTGCTAGTTGCATGTGAAGATTGGAGATCATTCATTGTTTGGAACATGTTTATTGTTGGGATATCATAATATTATCTTGTTTATCTTAATGCACCTATATACTTGGTAACGGGTGGAAGGCTCGGCCTTATGCCTGGTGTTTTGTTCCACTCTTGCCGCCCTTGGGTTAGAGGTTTCCATCATAACGGTGTTATGTTCCTTGATTTTGCGTTCCTTACACGGTTGGGTTATAATAGGAACCCCTTGACAGTTCGCCTGGAATAAAACTCCTCCAACAATGCCCAACATTGGTGTTACCATTTGCCACCTAGCCTCTTTTTCCCTTGGGTTCCGCGGACTCAAGGGTCATCTTTATTAAACCCCCCGGGCCAGTGCTCCTCTGAGTGTTGGTCCAACCTGTCAGCTGCTGGTGGCCACCAGGGGCAACTCTGGGCTGGCCTACCGGAACCTTGGACAATCCGGTGTGCCCTGAGAACGAGATATGTGCAGCTCCTATCAGGATTTGTCGCACATTCGGGTGGCTTTGCTGGTCTTGTTTTACCATTGTCGAAATGTCTTGTAACCGGGATTCCGAGCCTGATCGGGTCTTCCTGGGAGAAGGAATATCCTTCGTTGACCGTGAGAGCTTGTGATGGGCTAAGTTGGGACACCCCTGCAGGGATTTGAACTTTCGAAAGCTGTGCCCGCAGTTATGGGCAGATGGGAATTTGTTAATGTCCGGTTGTAGAAAACCTGAAACTTAACTTAATTAAAATGCATCAACCGCGTGTGTCGCCGTGATGGTCTCTTCTCGGTGGAGTCCGGGAAGTGAACACGGTGTTGGAGTTATGTGTCGGCATTCTGGGAATGGGTGTCCCCAGACTTGCCTGCCTGCGGCCTGCGGCGTGGCTCAAGTTGGGGCCCAGTGTGGCCCATCTTCATCATCTCAAGCTCAAGACCCTCGCGAGGGGCCAAGCCTCGTGGTGCGGATGATAGAAAGCTTCCTTAGAGGCAGCCTCATCAGGCAGGCTCGCGAGGAGGCAGAGAGATCAAGGCAGGGGTACCTCGCGAGGAGCCCATGATGCAAGCCATGACGATCGAGACCAGGCGGGCGCCAGGCGAGCGCCGGCCTGGGCAGTGTCCTTGTTTCCCCTTTGGTGCAAAGGGGGCAAGCACATGCCAATGTATCTGGCAAAGGTTACCATTCCGGTGCAACGAGACCAAGACCAACAGTATAAACCTAGAACGGTGGCCCGAACCAGTATAAACCTCGTGTCCCTTGTGTTACACCACAACGGTGGCCCGAACCAGTATAAACCTCGTGTCCCTTGTGTTACACCACAACGGTGGCCCGAACCAGTATAAACCTCGTGTCCCTTGTGTTGTTCAATGTTTCCAGCTTAGATCACGCGAGGAGATTGATCGTAGATCGGTAGGGGAGAGATCTCCGCGCGCACCCCAGTGTTCGAACCTCAAGGGTCTGCCGGAACCCGAAATCCGACATTTGGCGCGCCAGGTAGGGGTGCGCCGGGATCTTTCTTCCGCTCTTCGCGTGTGCTCTTCTGTCGTGTCCATGGCTGAAGCTCGTCGGGCTTGCACCGAGCACCGGGCTGCTCTCGCCACCCGCGTCGCCCAGATGGCGCCCGTCGGCGGACGCCCTCGTCGTTCCCCGTCGCCTGCCGCCAACGCCGCCACTGTCTCTGCAGGGAACAAGCAGCAGGCCTTGTCCCAGCATCCTTCGGTGCGGCAGGAGGGCCGCACCGCCACACCGTCACTAACTCCAGCCGCTTCGTCGTCCCACGCCCGTCGCGCCCCCACGAACGCGCACGCCGCGCTGCTCCTGGCAAGAGAGCTCTTGCACTACCACCCCGTCGATGACCTCCACGAGGACTGGCTCACCCGCATCACCGAGCTCGTCAGCGCCGCAGGGGGCTCCCCCTTACCGTTTCTCTCACTTCCTCACCCACCATTCCGCGCAGGAGGCGGGGATCAGGAGGTGCCTCCACCACCTCCTCCCCAAGAAGGCGCCCTGGCTCCAAGGCGCGTAGCCCCAGGGCGAGACACTCCGCGTCCGGCGCTTGCGCAGCAAGAAAGGAGCTGCCAAGAGATCCCCCATCCCCAAGAAGGTGCTCGCGCGCTCCCAGCGTCGGCGCACCACGATCGTGTCCCTGCACCTCCATGCCAAGACCCCGCGCTGCTCCAAGCGGCGGCACGCGGTAACCCCTGGAACAAGCCCAGCACCAGCAAAAGGCACCGGTGGCCACAGCAGGCTGCCGTGCCCTCACCCCGAAGCCACGCGGCGTCGCATGGCCAGGCAAGTTCAAGCCTGACCTGCCCCCTCGCTATGATGGCACGGCGGACCCCGCGGAGTTCCTACAGCTCTACGAGCTATGCATCGAAGCCGCCAACGGAGACGAAAGGGTGATGGCGAACTAGTTTCCCATGGCGCTCAAGGACGGGGCCCGCACCTGGCTCCTGCCACGATCTCCTCCTGGGACGAGATGCGCACTCGCTTCATGGCCAACTTCCAGGGAACTCGCGACCGGCCCCCGGCCGTGAGCGATCTGCGCCGCATCAAGCAGCAGCAAGGGGAAACCCTGCAGAAATACATCCAGCGCTTCAACAACGCTCGCCTCAAGATCCCCAAGGTGACTGAAGAATCCATCATCTCGGCCTTCTCCGATGGCGTACGCGACATCAAGATGAAGGAGGAGCTAGCAATCCATGAAGACTTGTGCACATCCCTAGAGCTGTTCAACTTGGCGACCAAGTGCGCCAGGGCTGAGGAAGGGCGCCTTTCCCTCCTCGAACTCCCGACTGCCGACCCAGAAGAGAAGAAGTCCAAGGCCAAGGACGTGAAGCGCAAGGAGGCTGCCGTGGTTGCAGCGGAACCGGACACCAAGCGAGGCAGGGATCAGCCTGAGTCATCCAAGGGCAGCCGTTACTGCGTCTACCATGACCTCCACACCCACAACACCAACGAATGTCAAGAGCTCAGGGCTGTGAGAGATGGACATGTCGGCCGACGCCCCGAGCGCAACGACAGGGGCTATGGCCGAGGAGGAGGAAGAGGTGGCGGACGATGGGAAGACAGTGGCCCTCGCCAAGGGTGGCGTGACCGACCTCGCGAAGATCGCTGGCAGGACCAGCCTCGCGAGGAAGGCTGGAGAGATCAGCCTCATGAGGATCGCCCGCGCGGCAACACATGCCTTCCTCCTCTGCCGCCACCGCCAAGGAGGAACAAAGGCCAACATCAAGACGAGGGGGCTCAGGGCTTCCAGGAGCTGCGCGCAATCGCTTGCATCTTGGGTGGCGCGCAGCCCCAGCCACACAACGCATCTTCAAGTAGTTTGCTCACGAGGTGAATGCAGTCCTCCCCAAGCTTGAGGCCACGTGTCCTCTCAGGTGGTCTGCGTGCGCTATCACGTTCAGCTCAGCGGATCAGCTCAAGTGCGCGGCAACGGCCGGAGTCCTCCCGATGGTTTGCTCCCTAGTCATCAGCAACGTGTAGGTCACCAGGACCCTCATTGACGGCAGAGCAGGACTCAACGTCCTGTCCGTCGAGACGTTCGACAATCTCCAGGTGGCATACGATCAGCTTCAGCCGACCAAGCCCTTCTCAGGAGTCACTGATGGTTCCACTGTTCCAATAGGACAGGTTCGCCTTCCAGTCACCTTCGGGCAGCGCAACAACTACCGCACCGAGCTCATCGACTTTGACGTCGCCCACATCCGTCTGCCATACAACGCCATCCTCGGGTACCCAGCCCTGGCCAAGTTCATGACAGTGACTCACCATGGATACAATGTCCTCAAGATGCCAGGAAGCGGTGGAGTCATCACCGTCCCCTGTGAAGAAAGGGACGCAGTGTGCTCACTTGAGCGCGCGTTCCAAGCCGCAGCAATCAAAGACCCGGACCACAGGAATGGAAGACTTCCCGAGGCGACCCTTAAGAAGAAGAAGGTTTCGTCTGGCCCAAGCCATAAGGAGGCATGCGCCTCCGGAGGTGTTGCGTCAGGATCTGCGCCCAATCAGGGAGCGCCACCCTCTCTCGCATAGGAAGGCGTGCCTGGCACCCTCCTCAGGCAGGGCTCGGGGTCTCTTTCTTGGGGAGCCACCGACTTTGCCAAGGTCACGAGGGAGGCGCTCGGGCACCACTTGGAGGGGTGCTTCCAGGCACGTTTCCCTCGGGAAGGTACAAGGCAAGGAAGACCAAACCCTCAGGAGTTCATCGCAAGAAACACCTAGGAGCTACAGGAGTCGAGAGTCATGCGCGGCAGCCGCCGCTTGCCCACCATAGCCCCACATCCAGGCGAGGATGGTGGGCTGCGTGTCTGCGTTGACGTGCCAGGGCTCAACCGAGCCGCATCTCAGGAGTGCCTCTGGCCTTCGCGCGTGGGGCGTTGTGAGGGTCCACCTCACAACAATGTTCGCATGCCTTTCGGCCTGCCGAATGCGGTAGCCGCTCATCAGCGCCTGCCGAGGAGCATTCTGGAGGCCCAAGAGGTCAGGCATTGTGCGGTCCTGGCGGGGATGAAGATGGCCCTCGGAGACCCACCTGTGCCCCTGGAGCCTCCCGAGGCTCCTGGGCCTAGGGTCTCGTGAGGGTCGACATCTTCATCGCGCATCGCCCGCTTCTTCAACATCACTTCATCTTCAACGGCACCAGGTAACATCTTTCTAAGTTCCGTTTTTAGCTGGGAGCGCCCACAAGGCCGCATCGTTCCCAGGTCACATGGGTCCGTCCCCGCGGCATGTATCCATTTTGCTTATGCTCTTTACTTAACTTGTTCGGGGCGCCCCTCGGGCTGCATCCTCCCCGAGCTGCTCGGGCCTGGCCCGGCGGCGTTTGCTTTTCTCGCGTCTACTTAAAATGAATTTGCTCTTTCGCGCTTAATCGTCACCTGCTGCTTATCGTGGACTTCTCTGCTTTCATGCAAAGCACTTGCACGTTAAAAGGGGGGGGGGGTACCTGAGCATCGCGACTCATGGGCTCCCACTGGCTCTCCATCCCTCACCCCCTGGCCTTGACCCACGGCATCGCGACCTGTCATACCAGCGGCGGCTGAGCTCGCTCGAGGGCCGGGACCTGAGGACGTAGAGCATTTGCATTCTAACCACCCTGCGGGAACACACCATTGATAAAGGCCCACAGCCAGGCGCAACCCGCCTCGATGTAGGGCCTCGTGAGTCCTGCGCTGGCTCACGAGTGCCCAGATACACCTCTCCTAGCCCTACCATGCCAGTCACGTGTCAGGGCGGGGCTGTACATGCCTCGGGGCCTCCTCCTGGAGGGGAGCCCCCTCCCACGTACCAGTGGAAGCACCATGCTCCACGCTGGCTGACGACACTGCCGAGGAGCGGATATGCCCATACACATACAGAAGCGCTATGCTCCGCGCTGGTGATAAACAACTGAGGGCGGCCTACGGCCGTACCAATCTCAGGGAGCTCTGAGCTCAGTGTCGGGCACCATCGCAACGCCTCCCCTCGGGAGCACCGTGCGAGGGGGCTAGACATGGGGGCTACGCCCGGGCCTTGCCCGAGCGCACGCCACCCAGCCAGGTCCCTCGGATCTGGTCGTCACGCGCCCCCCTGAGCGGAGCCAAGGTATGGAAACCCATATGAACGTCAAGGGGGACTCCTGAGCATCGCGACTCAGGAGCCTAACTTGCCACGTAGCCCCTCACTCCTTAGTCCCATCCTGGTTTCCGGTCGGGGATAACGCTGGGTGAGGTATGCGCGGGGCCGGGCCCTGCCGATGCAGAATGACGAATCCACTCCTTGTTCCCCCCTTTCCTACTTGTTGCTTGCGCGTCAAGGGGGACTCTTGAGCATCGCGACTCAGGAGCCTAACTTGCCACGTAGCCCCTCACCCCTTAGTCCCGTCCTAGTTTCTGGTCGGGGCTAACGCTGGGTGAGGCATGCGCGGGGCCAGGCCCTGCCGACGTAGAGCGCGAGCAAGTAGGAGAGAAAAATGCAAATTCCAGGAAATTCAAAGCAAGTATTACAAGCCATAGATTGTTTCACGACGCCAAACACAAGTTTAAACTATTGGGGAACGTAGTAATTTCAAAAAATTTCCTACGCACACGCAAGATCATGATGATGCATAGCAACGAGGGGAGAGTGTGATCTACATACCTTGTAGATCGATAACGGAAGCGTTTGGTTGATGTAGTTGTACGTCTCCATGGCCCGACCGATCAAGCACCAAAACTACGGCACCTCCGAGTTCTAGCACACGTTCAGCTCGATGACGATCCCCGGACTCCGATCCAGCAAAGTGTCGGGGAAGAGTTCCGTTAGCACGACGGCGTGGTGACGATCTTGATGTACTACTGTCGCAGGGCTTCGCCTAAGCACCGCTACAATATTATCGAGGACTATGGTGGAAGGGGGCGCCGCACACGGCTAAGAATATGATCACGTGGATCAACTTGTGTGTCTTTGGGGTGCCCCTGCCTCCGTATATAAAGGACTAAAGGGGGGGGGGTGCGGCCGGCCTAGGAGAGGCGCGCCAGGAGAGTCCTACTCCCTCAGGGAGTAGGATCCCCCCCCAATCCTAGTTGGAATAGGATTAGCGGAGGGGGGAAAAGAGAGAGGGGGCCCGGCCCCTCTCCTTGTCCTATTCGGACCAAGGGAGGGGAGGGGCGCGTGGCCCATCTTGGGCTGCCCCTTCTCTTTTCCACCAAGGCCCACTATGGCCCATATAGCTCCCGGGGGGTTCCGGTAACCTCCCGGTACTCCGGTAAAATCCCGATTTCACCCGGAACACTTCCGATATCCAAACATAGGCTTCCAATATATAAATCTTTATGTCTCGACCATTTCGAGACTCCTCGTCATGTCCGTCATCACATCCGGGACTCCGAACAACCTTCGGTACATCAAAATGCATAAACTCATAATATAATTGTCATCGTAACCTTAAGCGTGCGGACCCTACGGGTTCGAGAACAATGTAGACATGACCAAGACATGTCTCCGGTCAATAACCAATAGCGGAATCTGGATGCTCATATTGGCTCCTACATATTCTACGAAGATCTTTATCGGTCAGACCACATAACAACATACGTTGTTCCCTTTGTCATCGGTATGATACTTACCCGAGATTCGATCGTCGGTATCTCAATACCTAGTTCAATCTCGTTACCGGCAAGTCTCTTTACTCGTTCTGTAATACATCATCCCGCAACTAACTCATTAGTTGCAATGCTTGCAAGGCTTAAGTGATGTGCATTACCGAGAGGGCCCAGAGATACCTCTCCGACAATCGGAGTGACAAATCCTAATCTCGAAATACACCAACCCAACATGTACCTTTGGAGACGCTTGTAGAGCTCCTTTATAATCACCCAGTTATGTTGTGACGTTTGGTAGCACACAAAGTGTTCCTCCGGCAAACGGGAGTTGCATGATCTCATAGTCATAGGAACATGTATAAGTCATGAAGAAAGCAATAGCAACATACTAAACGATCGGGTGCTAAGCTAATGGAATGGGTCATGTCAATCAGATCATTCACTTAATGATGTGATCCCGTTAATCAAATAACAACTCATTGTTCATGGTTAGGAAACATAACCATCTTTGATTAACGAGCTAGTCAAGTAGAGGGACACTAGTGACACTTTGTTTGTCTATGTATTCACACATGTATTATGTTTCCGGTTAATACAATTCTAGCATGAATAATAAACATTTATCATGATATAAGGAAATAAATAATAACTTTATTATTGCCTCTAGGGCATATTTCCTTCAGTCTCCCACTTGCACTAGAGTCAATAATCTAGATTACACAGTAATGATTCTAACACCCATGGAGCCTTGGTGCTGATCATGTTTTGCTCGTGGAAGAGGCTTACTCAACGGGTCTGCAACATTCAGATCCGTATGTATCTTGCAAATCTCTATGTCTCCCACCTGGACTAGATCCCGGATGGAATTGAAGCGTCTCTTGATGTGCTTGGTTCTCTTGTGAAATCTGGATTCCTTTGCCAAGGCAATTGCACAAGTATTGTCACAAAAGATTTTCATTGGAACCGATGCACTACGTATGACACCTAGATCGGATATGAACTCCTTCATCCAGACTCCTTCATTTGCTGCTTTCGAAGCAGCTATGTATTCCGCTTCACACGTAGATCCCACCACGACGCTTTGTTTAGAACTGCACCAACTAACAGCTCCACCGTTTAATGTAAACACGTATCCGGTTTGCGATTTAGAATCGTCCGGATCAGTGTCAAAGCTTGCATCAACGTAACCATTTACGATGAGCTCTTTGTCACCTCCATATACGAGAAACATATCCTTACTCCTTTTCAGGTACTTCAGGATGTTCTTGACCGCTGTCCAGTGATCCACTCCTGGATTACTTTGGTACCTCCCTGCTAGACTTATAGCAAGCCACACATCAGGTCTGGTACACAGCATTGCATACATGATAGAGCCTATGGCTGAAGCATAGGGAACATCTTTCATATTCTCTCAATCTTCTGTAGTGGTCGGGCATTGAGTCTTACTCAACTTCACACCTTGTAACACAGGCAAGAACCCTTTCTTTGCTTGATCCATTTTGAACTTCTTCAAAACTTTGTCAAGGTATGTGCTTTGTGAAAGTCCAATTAAGCGTCTTGATCTATCTCTATAGATCTTAATGCCTAATATGTAAGCAGCTTCACCGAGGTCTTTCATTGAAAACTCTTATTCAAGTATCCCTTTATGCTATCTAGAAATTCTATATCATTCCCAATTAGTAATATGTCATCTACATATAATATCAGAAATGCTATAGAGCTCCCACTCACTTTCTTGTAAATACAGGCTTCTCCAAAAGTCTGTATAAAACCAAATGCTTTGATCACACTATCAAAGCGTTTATTCCAACTCCGAGAGGCTTGCACTAGTCCATAAATGGATCGCTGGAGCTTGCACACTTTGTTAGCTCCCTTTGGATCAACAAAACCTTCTGGTTGCATCATATACAACTCTTCTTCCAGAAATCCATTCAGGAATGCAGTTTTGACATCCATCTGCCAAATTTCATAATCATAAAATGCGGCAATTGCTAACATGATTTGGACAGACTTAAGCATCGCTACGGGTGAGAAGGTCTCATCGTAGTCAATCCCTTGAACTTGCCGAAAACCTTTTGCGACAAGTCGAGCTTTGTAGACAGTAATATTACCGTCAGCGTCAATCTTCTTCTTGAAGATCCATTTATTCTCAATTGCTTGCCGATCATCGGGCAAGTCAACCAAAGTCCATACTTTGTTCTCATACATGGATCCCATCTCAGATTTCATGGCCTCAAGCCATTTTGCGGAATCTGGGATCACCATCGCTTCTTCATAGTTCGTAGGCTCATCATGATCTAGTAGCATGACTTGCAGAACGGGATTACCGTACCACTCTGGCGCGGATCTTACTCTGGTTGATCTATGAGGTTCAGTAGTATCTTGTTCTGAAGTTTCATGATCATCATCATTAGCTTCCTCACTAACTGGTGTAGGTGTCACAGAAACAATTTTCTGTGATGTACTACTTTCCAATAAGGGAGCAGGTACAGTTACCTCGTCAAGTTCTACTTTCCTCCCACTCACTTCTTTCGAGAGAAACTCCTTCTCCAGAAATTTTCCGAATTTAGCAACAAAAGTCTTGCCTTCAGATCTGTGATAGAAGGTGTATCCAATAGTCTCCTTTGGATATCCTATGAAGACACATTTCTCCGATTTGGGTTCGAGCTTATCAGGTTGAAGCTTTTTCACATAAGCATCGCAGCCCCAAACTTTCAGAAACGACAACCTTGGTTTCTTTCCAAACCACAGTTCATAAGGCGTCGTCTCAACGGATTTTGATGGTGCCCTATTTAATGTGAATGCGACCGTCTCTAGAGCGTATCCCCAAAACGATAGCGGTAAATCAGTAAGAGACATCATAGATCGCACCATATCTAGTAAAGTACGATTACGACGTTCGGACACACCATTACGCTGTGGTGTTCCGGGTGGCGTGAGTTGTGAAACTATTCCACAATTTTTCAAATGTACACCAAACTCATAACTCAAATATTCTCCTCCACGATCAGATCGTAGAAACTTTATTTTCTTGTTATGATGATTTTCAACTTCACTCTGAAATTCTTTGAACTTTTCAAACGTTTCAGACTTATGTTTCATTAAGTAGATATACCCATATCTGCTTAAGTCATCTGTGAAGGTGAGAAAATAACGATATCCGCCACGAGCCTCAATATTCGTCGGACCATATACATCTGTATGTATGATTTCCAACAAATCTGTTGCTCTCTCCATAGTACCGGAGAACGGTGTTTTTGTCATCTTGCCCATGAGGCACGGTTCACAAGTACCAAGTGATTCATAATCAAGTGGTTCCAAAAGTCCATCAGTATGGAGTTTCTTCATGCGCTTTACACCGATATGACCTAAACGGCAGTGCCACAAATATGTTGCACTATCATTATCAACTCTGCATCTTTTGGTTTCACATTATGAATATGTGTGTTACTACTATCGAGATTCAATAAGAATAGACCACTCTTCAAGGGTGCATGACCATAAAAGATATTACTCATATAAATAGAACAACCATTATTCTCTGATTTAAATGAATAACCGTCTCGCATCAAACAAGATCCAGATATAATGTTCATGCTTAACGCTGGCACCAAATAACAATTATTTAGGTCTAATATTAATCCCGAAGGTAGATGTAGAGGTAGTGTGCCGACTGCGATCACATCAACTTTGGAATCGTTTCCCACGCGCATCGTCACCTCGTCCTTAGCCAATCTTCGCTTAATCCATAGTCCCTGTTTCGAGTTGCAAATATTAGCAACAGAACCAGTATCAAATACCCAGGTGCTACTGCAAGCATTAGTAAGGTACACATCAATAACATGTATATCACATATACCTTTGTTCACCTTGCCATCCTTCTTATCCGCCAAATACTAGGGGCAGTTCCGCTTCCAGTGACCAGTCTGCTTGCAGTAGAAGCACTCAGTTTCAGGCTTAGGTCCAGGTTTGGGTTTCTTCTCTTGAGTAGCAACTTGCTTGCTGTTCTTTTTGAAGTTTCCCTTCTTCTTCCCTTTGCCTTTTTTCTTGAAACTAGTGGTCTTGTTGACCATCAACACTTGATGCTCCTTGATTTCTACCTCCGCAGCTTTCAGCATCGCGAAGAGCTCAGGAATAGTTTTATTCATCCCTTGCATATTATAGTTCATCACGAAGCTCTTGTAGCTTGGTGGCAGTGATTGGAGAATTCTGTCAATGACGCAATCATCTGGAAGATTAACTCCCAATTGAATCAAGTGATTATTATACCCAGACATTTTGAGTATATGCTCACTAACAGAACTGTTCTCCTCCATCTTACAGCTATAGAACTTATTGGAGACTTCATATCTCTCAATCCGGGCATTTGCTTGAAATATTAACTTCAACTCCTGGAACATCTCATATGCTCCATGACGTTCAAAACGTCATTGAAGTCCCGATTCTAAGCCGTAAAGCATGGCACACTGAACTACTGGGTAGTCATCAGCTTTGCTCTGCCAGACGTTCATAACATCCGGTGTTGCTCTAGCAGCAGGCCTGGCACCCAGCGGTGCTTCTAGGACGTAATTCTTCTGTGCAGCAATGAGGATAATCCTCAAGTTACGGACCCAATCCGTGTAATTGCTACCATCATCTTTCAACTTTGCTTTCTCAAGGAACACATTAAAATTCAACGGAACAACAGCAGGAACCATCTATCTACAATCAAGCATAAACAAGCAAGATACTTATCCGGTACTAAGTTTCATGATAAATTTAAGTTCAGTTAATTTACTTAAAGAACTCCCACTTAGATAGACATCCCTCTAATCCTCTAAGTGATTACGTGATCCAAATCAACTAAACCATGTCCGATCATCACGTGAGATGGAGTAGTTTCATTGGTGAACATCACTATGTTGATCATATCTACTATATGATTCACGCTCGACCTTTCGATCTATGTGTTCCGAGGCCATATCTGTATATGCTTGGCTCGTCAAGTATAACCTGAGTATTCCGCGTGTGCAACTGTTTTGCACCCGTTGTATTTGAACGTAGAGCCTATCACACCCGATCATCACGTGGTGTCTCAGCACGAAGAACTTTCGCAATGGTGCATACTCAGGGAGAACACTTCTTGATATTTAGTGAGAGATCATCTTATAATGCTACCGTCAATCAAAGCAAGATAAGATGCATAAAAGATAAACATCACATGCAATCAATATAAGTGATATGATATGGCCATCATCATCTTGTGCTTGTGACCTCCATCTCCGAAGCACCGTCGTGATCACCATCGTCACCGGCATGACACCTTGATCTCCATCGTAGCATCATTGTCGTCTCACCAAGCTAGTGCTTCCACGACTATCGCTACCGCTTAGTGATAAAGTAAAGCATTACATCACGATTGCGTTGCATACAATAAAGCGACAACCATATGGCTCCTGCCAGTTGCTGATAACTCGGTTACAAAACATGATCATCTCATACAATAAAATTCAGCATCATGTCTTGACCATATCACATCACAACATGCCCTGCAAAAACAAGTTAGACGTCGTCTACTTTGTTGTTGCAAGTTTTACGTGGCTGCTACGGGCTTAAGCAAGAACTAATCTTACCTACGCATCAAAACCACAACAATAGTTTGTCAAGTTGGTGCTATTTTAACCTTCGCAAGGACCGGGCGTAGCCACACTTGGTTCTACTAAAGTTGGAGAAACTGTCACCCGCAAGCCACCTCTGTGCAAAGCACATCGGGAGAACCGGTCTCGCGTAAGCGTACGCGTAATGTCAGTCTGGGCCGCTTCGTCCAACAATACCACCGAACCAAAGTATGACATGCTGGTAAGAAGTATGACTTATATCGCCCACAACTCACTTGTGTTCTACTCGTGCATATAACATCAACATATAAAACCTAGGCTCGGAAGCCACTGTTGGGGAACGTAGTAATTTCAAAAAATTTCCTATGCACACGCAAGATCATGATGATGCATAGCAACGAGGGGAGAGTGTGATCTACATACCTTGTCAATCGATAGCGAAAGCGTTTGGTTGATGTAGTAGTACGTCTCCATGGCCCGACCGATCAAGCACCGAAACTACGGCACCTCCGAGTTCTAGCACACGTTCAGCTCGATGACGATCCCCAGACTCCGATCCAGCAAAGTGTCGGGGAAGAGTTCCGTCAGCACGACAGCGTGGTGGCGATCTTGATGTACTACTGTCGCAGGGCTTCGCCTAAGCACCGCTACAATATTATCGAGGGCTATGGTGGAAGGGGGCGCCGCACACGGCTAAGAATATGATCACGTGGATCAACTTGTGTGTCTCTGGGGTGCCCCTGCCTCCGTATATAAAGGACTAAAGGGGGGGGTGCGGCCGGCCTAGGAGAGGCGCGCCAGGAGAGTCCTACTCCCACTGGGAGTAGGATTCCCCCCATCCTAGTTGGAATAGGATTCGCGGAGGGGGGAAAAGAGAGAGGGGGGCCGGCCCCCTCTCCTTGTCCTATTCGGACAAAGGGAGGGGAGGGGCGCGCGGCCCATCTTGGGCTGCCCCTTCTCTTTTCCACTAAGGCCCACTATGGCCCAAATAGCTCCCAGGGGGTTCCGGTAACCTCCCGGTACTCCGGTAAAATCCCGATTTCACCCGGAACACTTCCGATATCCAAACATAGGATTCCAATATATAAATCTTTATGTCTCGACCATTTCGAGACTCCTCATCATGTCCGTGATCACATCCGGGACTCCAAACAACCTTCGGTACATCAAAATGCAGAAACTCATAATATAACTGTCATCGTAACCTTAAGCGTGCGGACCCTACGGGTTCGAGAACAATGTAGACATGACCGAGACATGTCTCCGGTCAATAACCAATAGCGGAACCTGGATGCTCATATTGGCTCCTACATATTCTACGAAGATCTTTATCGGTCAGACCGCATAACAACATACGTTGTTCCCTTTGGCATCGGTATGTTACTTACCCGAGATTCGATCGTCGGTATCTCAATACCTAGTTCAATCTCGTTACCGGCAAGTCTCTTTACTCGTTCTGTAATACATCATCCCGCAACTAACTCATTAGTTGCAATGCTTGCAAGGCTTAAGTGATGTGCATTACCAAGAGGGCCCAGAGATACCTCTCCGACAATCGGAGTGACAAATCCTAATCTCGAAATACGCCAACCCAACATGTACCTTTGGAGACACCTGTAGAGCTCCTTTATAATCACCCAGTTACTTGTGATGTTTCGTAGCACACAAAGTGTTCCTCCGGAAAACGGGAGTTGCATAATCTCATAGTCATAGGAACATGTATAAGTCATGAAGAAAGCAATAACAACATACTAAACGATCGGGTGCTAAGCTAATGGAATGGGTCATGCCAATCAGATCATTCACTTAATGATGTGATCCCGTTAATCAAATAACAACTCATTGTTCATGGTTAGGAAACATAACCATCTTTGATTAACGAGCTAGTCAAGTAGAGGCACACTAGTGACACTTTGTTTGTCTATGTATTCACACATGTATTATATTTCCGGTTAATACAATTCTAGCATGAGTAATAAACATTTATCATGATATAAGGAAATAAATAATAACTTTATTATTGCCTCTAGGGCATATTTCCTTCATAAATGCCTCTGCGAGGCGTGGTGCATTTTGCAGGAATAAAAACATGACAGAAGCCGCGAAGGGATCACTCTCCAGTGGCGCCGCCGCCTGTGGTGGAGTCACGCTGGGTGACTCCGCCTCCTGGGGCCGCGGAGCTGGCTGCACCGCGCCCGGGCAAGATGCTAAAGGCGCGGAACCTCCCCAGCAAAGCTTTAGCTCGACCTTTCACGGCCTCAGCGACAGCGGAGGCAAGGTTGCCCTCACGGGTTCCAACAGGCTGTCGAAGTCGACGTTGGGGTCGCGCAGGTAGACGTGGCTGAGGATATGGCGTTAGCGCTGTAGAAGACAGGACGCGTGCCTCGGCCTTAGACGTGGGGCCAAGGCCGTCTACGACATCTTCAAGCGCACGGACCAGGAAGGGAAGCAGCTTGGCGGGGTCGTCCTCCGCACCGGCCAACGACTCCTCCAAGCCTCTCTCGTAAACCGTCTTCAGCGCGGCGCGAGCCTTCTTCTCCATCTTCGCGAAGGCCACCCGATCCTCCACCAGGACCTTCGCCTTGGCCTCTAGCTCGGTCCTCTCCGCCTTCAGCGACCGCTCCAGCGTCTCCAATCGGCCGTGGCGGTCATCAAGCTTGGTGTCCCGGTCCTTGACGGCAGCCTCCCGAGCTTCATCTCCTTCTCTTTCTCCTGGCGGCCGTGGACCTCCTTGGCGAGCTCGTCGCACAGGCCTTGCAGCTCGGCCTCCAGCACCCTGCAGCGAGCCTGGGCAGCCGCAGCGTCGCCCAGGGCAGCATCACGAGCGGCCTTGGCTTGGTTGGCGGCCTGCTTCTCCCCATCAGAGGCTGATATGGCCTGGCTCAGCGTTGCTCGGACGGAGGCAGCGGAACGGGCCCAGCCAGAAGCTAGCTCCAAGCGCCCGGCCGCTAGGCGAGGGTCCACGCTTAGGAGATCCTCCTGCAGCTGGCTCAGTTCGCTGGCGACCTGGTCTAGGACGGCGGCGGAGGGAATAGAAGAAGCGGGAACTGGCGGAGCGGGCAAAGAGGATGGCAGCGTGATCACGGCTTGGCAGGAAGGACCCCCCTGGGCCTTGGCTGCCTCGGCTGCAGCATCGAGCGTAGTCGACTCCAGGGTCAGCGGAGCCACGGGGGCTGACTCCTCGCCGAGGCATCCCAGTCGGCCTCGCGAGGACGACCGGGCAGGGAAGGCACGAGCATCGCCGTCTTCCTCCCCAGTGTGCGAAGGCGCCGCCCCGGCAGATGGACTCGCCCCAAGCAGGGCCGCACAAGCCCCTCTCAACCTCTTCGCCGCAGGTGCCAACCTGACAAAGAATATGGACGTCAAGCCTCGGCGGCAGAAACCAAACAAAGCACGAATCGAGCACTTACTGGTCGTCGCTCGCGGCCTCAAGCAACCTCCAGCCAAACTTGAAGCCCGAGAGCCTGCAACTGGGGTTAGCCTCAGGAGGACCGAAAGCAGAGGGCACGTCAGGAGGGCTGGAGCTGGCCTCAGACCGCCCAGGGACCAGAGCAGACCCTGGGGGAACAAGCCCCGACCTTCCCTTCGTTGTGACCAAGGGAGAGTCCACCCCTCCTCGCCTGTCGCCAGCCTCGTCGTCGTCCGGCATGGAGCGGAGGGCCTGGGACCTACGCCGAGGGAACGACTCCCTCGACTCCTCGCCAGTCGCCTTAGAGTCAAACTCTTGCTCCTCAACCTCTTCTTACCCCTCGCTCCCGCTGGAGCTGCCGGAGGACACGTTCACCATCGCCATCGCCGCAAGACCCTCGGGAGCTTCCGCGGGCACCAGCCCCACACCATTGAAGGTGGGCATGGCGTTCACCACCTGCTCCCAGTCGTCACGAAGGAACAGGGGGACGGGGGCGCCCACCGGCTTCGCCACGTCTCCCCCAACCAAGGAATGGAGGGCCACGACCAGATTCTCGTCGGTCAGGGCCTCAGAGCTTAGGCGCAAGGCGGCGTCCACTTCCCCAAGCCTCCACAACGGGAGCGACTGCTCCTAGAGTGGAGCCACCCGGTGCTCCAAGAACTCCCTCAGGAGCGTCGCCCCGGTCAGCTTCGCCGCCCCAAGTCGCTTGGCCTCAGGTCCGCGTTCATCCTCTTCAGCACCGCCCTCGCACGGGGGTCAACGAGCTCCGCGCGGGACCACGCGTCGATAGCCTTGGGTGCCCCGTAGGCAACACCAGACGTGGGTGGAGGCGCCCGACGTCCACCATGACCCACTTGCTCCGAAAGCCTTCGATTTTCTTCCCAGGCTTCGAGATAGCATTGGAATTAGAGTATGCGATGAAGCTCGTACATGCGGAGATATGGCCACCAGAAACCCGGAGGGAAAATTAGTGACGCAACAAGGCCACCGAGGGCTTTACCCTGATGTGAGCCTCACAGTAGTAAGCAAAAATCGCTAGGAGAAGAACAGAGTTGGGGTGGAGATGCAGAGCCTGCAAGTTGTACTGGCGGAGAACGGCAAAGAAGAACTCAGATAAAGGAGGCACCAGACCTGCGATGATGGCGCTCACAAAGAGCGGATAGAAGGTACTCCCCTTGCCTTCAGGCTGGTGGAGCCGACCTTGAGCACAGTCGCCCCCTTGCTGCCCTGCGCCGCCGTCATCAGGCCCGTGAGGGCGAGTTTCTTCTCCGGCAGGTTCGGGGAATCCAGAGCTGGCGAGTACCAAGCCTCGGTCGGGGACTTGCGAGGCGCCATGGTGTGCCGGATGAGGAGGATTGAGACAGATCTGGAGGATTTTGGGAGCAAGAAGGAGAGCGAGAAAGGAGATCTGGGGGGAGGCGAACAAGAACAAAGCAAGTACGTCTGGCCCAGGCACCTCTTTTGTCAGATGGACAGTTGCCGAGGCATCGTGGGGAAGCGCAGACGCCCACGTCCAATCAATCGCCACACGGCGCCCAAGGCCGCAGGCTATTGGGTCCCATGGCACTTCGCGCTTGCCCCTTCGCTTCCCTGCTAGGCCAAGCCCGGGCACGCCTTGGGCCCGGGGGCTACTGTCGGCGTTCTGGGAACGGGGGTCCCCAGACTTGCCTGCCTACGGCCTGCGGCGTGGCTCAAGCGGGGGCCCAGCATGGCCCAACTTCATCAGCTCAAGCTCAAGACCCTCACGAGGGGCCAAGCCTCACGGGGCGGACGACAGAAAGCTTCCTCACAGGCAGCCTCATTAGGCAGGCTCGCGAGGAGGCGGAGAGATCAAGGCAGGGGCACCTTGCGAGGAGCCCGTGACGCAAGCCATGACGATCAAGACCAGGCGGGCGCCGGCCTGCGCAGTGTCCTTGTTTCCCCTTTGGTGCAAAGGGGGCAAGCACAGGCCAAGGCATCAGACAAAGGTTACCATTCCGGTTTAACGAGACCAAGACCAGCAGAGCGGCGGGACGGAGGTCACCGTGGAGCCCAAGACGGTGTCATCACTAGTGCTTTTGGCAGCCGAAGACCACCTTTGGTCAGGATAACTTGTACTAGATGTTACCCTTCAAAATGGCCAATTGTTGGCTCCCTTCCCGCTCATTATTTGGGGAGAGGCCCAGGGCCTCTATAAATAGAGCTAGCCACCATAGAGTAGAGAGACAAGGGAAAGACAGGGGGAGAGATCTGATAGAGCCCTAGCAGAGAGAGGCGACTGAACTCACCCAAGCAGTTCATCGCACCAGCTCAAGAACACCTCTCGCGAGGCTGTTCTTCCCTTGTACTGTTCATCGTCAGCCCCTGAGGCAATCCACCACACCACACACTGGAGTAGGGTATTATACCACAATGGTGGCCCGAACCAGTATAAGCCTCGTGTCCCTTGTGTTGTTCGTTGTTTCCAGCTTAGATCACGCGAGGAGATTGGACGTAGATCGGTAGGGGAGAGATCTCCGCGCGTACCCCAGTGTTCGAACCTCAAGGGTCTGTCGGAACCCGAAATCCGACATTATGCTTGACGTAGGTTGATCTAGGATCACTTCTTGATCATAGATTCTCGAACATGCCTTGCCTTCTCTTCTCGGTCTCTTTTGCATATGTTAGCCACCATATATGCTAGTCGCTTACTGCAGCTCCACTTCATACTTTATCCTACCTATAAGCTTAAATAGTCTTGATCGCGAGGGTGTGAGATTGCTGAGTCCCCGTGACTCACAGATACTTCCAAAACCAGTTTGTAGGTGCCGATGATACCGTGCAGGTGACGCAACCAAGCTCAAGGAGGAGCTCGATGAAGATCGTGTTCGATATTTTGTTTCGTTTCCAGTTGATCAGTAGTGGAGCCCAGTTGGGACGATCGGGGATCTGTGTAGCATTTGGTGTAGTCTTCTTTTATTTTGGTTCCGTAGTCGGACCTTGTGTGTATCTGGATGATGTAATGTTACATTCATGTATTGTGTGAAGTGGCGATTGCAGGCCAACTACGTACCTCTTTTCTATTTCATTACATGGGTTGTTGTGAAGATTACCTCACTTGCGACATTGCTTACAATGCGGTTATGCCTCTAAGTCGTGCTTCGACACGTGGGAGATATAGCCGCATCGTGGGCGTTACAACTTAACTTGTAGTTTTGTTTGTGCACTCTGCCATGCCATGCATATTTAAACCATACATGCATCATCCTTGGTTGTGCATCATGACATGTATATGCTTGTGTTTTTACCATGTTGCTGGCTTTTTTCCGGTTTGCTTCTATCGTTAGCTTCGGTTTCTTTCCAGAGTTGTGAGGATTCGTTCGACTATGTCCGTTTGTCTCCTTCATGGACTCGTTCTTCTTGCTTGCAGGATCTCAGGCAAGATAACCATTACCCCTGATATCACTTCTATCTTTGCTTGGTAGTTGTTCGCTCTATCGCTATGTCGCGTTACATACCACTTGTTTAACATGCCTCCCATATTGCCATGTCAAGCCTCTAACCCACCTTCCTAGCAAACTATTGTTTGGCTAAGTTACCGCTTTTGCTTAGCCCCTCTTATAGCGTTGCTGGTTGCAGGTGCCTTACAGGTTGTTCCATGTTGGAACATGGATATGTTGGCATATCACAATATTCTCTTATTTAAATAATGCATCTATATATTTGACAAAGGGTGGAAGGCTTGGCCTTTTGCTCCATGTTTTGTTCCACTCTTGCCGCCTTAGTTTCCGTCATACCGGTGTTATGTTCATTGATTTTGTGTTCCTTACGGGGTTGGAGTTATGGGACCCCCTTGACAGTTCGCTTTGAATAAAACTCCTCCAGCAAGGCCCAACCTTGGTTTTACATTTGCCTAACAACCTATAACCTTTCCCTCGGGGTTGCAAACCCGAGGGTCATCTTAATTTTAACCCCCCTGGGCCAGTGCTCCTCTGATTGTTGGTCCGAACTGGGCAATGTTCGGCGCCCCCTGGGCAACAAGGGTCTATGCCAACCCGACATCTAGCCCATCCGGTGTGCCTTCAGAACGAGATATGTGCATCTCCTATCGGGGTTTGTTAGCACATTCAGGCGGTCTTGCTGGTTTTGTTTTACCATTGTCGAAATGTCTTGTAACCGGGATTCCGAGACTAATCTGGTCTTTTCGGGAGAAGGAATATCCTTCGTTGATCATGAGAGCTTGTGATTGGCTAAGTTGGGACACTCCTGCAGGGTATAAACTTTCGAGAGCCGTGCCCGCGGTTATGTGGCATATGGGAATTTGTTAATATCAGGTTGTAGAGAACTTGACACTTCACTTAATTAAAATGCATCAACCATGTGTGTAGCCGTGATGGTCTCTTTTCGGTAATGAAAAACAGAAAGGAGAGAGAGAACAGAGACTTACTTGGCGCAGCCCACCTAGCCCACCAGCTCGACCCAGTCCACTGGCTCCTGCTAGTCATCCTCCTCCTCTCGCCAGGAGGACGAGAAGCGCGTGGCCGGCGCCCGCGGCCACACACCGGCCACCTCCTGCTTCCGCCGATGCCCCGGACGCGCCTACGAGTGCCACGTACTCCCCCACGTACCCCTCTCATTCTCCCCACTCTCCCTGTGGCCATCTCCCCCTCTCTGGCTCTCTCCCCATTCCCTGCCGAGCGCAGCCGTCGCCGCTGACAAGCTCCACCGTAGCCACCACCGTCCAATCATTGCCTCGCCATGCCAAGAAGCTCCTCCGTCGTCCACTGCTTTGCCTCGACCCATCCCCGAGCGCTCGCTCGCCCCGGAGATGCTGCACCGATCTCGTCTTCAACCTCGGTCGCCGGAGATCCCCCTCGCCGCCTCGCTCGCTCCAGCCCTTCCCCGAGCTCGCCGTTCGCTCCCCTGCAACCGCATTGAGCTACTGACCTTCTCCCCCTCTCCATGCTAGCTCTCCTGCATCGTACGCGCAGCCTCGAGTTCGCCCGAACGCGCCGCCACGGAGCTCTTCATCGACGAGGCTCCGGCCATGCCACGGCCATGCCACTTAGTCCACTAACCTCACCACGTCCCCAGGAGTCTAACGCACCTTACCGCGTGCCTCGCCGTTCCCCGCAGCCTTGGTTCCGAGCTCACCTGAGCTCCGGCCGCCGCCAAGGTTGACGCCGGCGACGACTCCGGCCACCCCAGGACCAACCACTCATACCACTCGACGTGGACGAGTGCCCGCGTCACTTAGATGCCCTCCGCCGGCCATTTGGTCGCCGGAGGAGGAAACCCGCACCCCTCCGCCGTCCCTGGCCTTGCCGGCGACGAGCCCCGGGTCAACTCCGGCGAGTTTGACCCGGGTTGACCCCAGTTTGAATTCCCCTGACTCACTGACGTTGGGCCCGAGGCCACTAATTAAACTAGATTACTATTAGTTTAACACTAACTAAATTTAGCTAGTTAGTTCACACTGACAGAAGGGACCCATAGGTCAGGGTTGACCTGGACCGTCTCAATTGACTGCTGACATCACACTGACCCCAGGCTGACGCAGTAAATCCTTTTCTGGATTTATTCTTTAATAGGAAATTCCAGAAAATAGCCAAAACTTCTAAAAATCATAGAAAATCAACCATAGCTCCAAATCAAACAATTTATATATGAAAAAAGATCAAAAAAAATTCAATCTATCCATCTGTAATGGTTTCATGCATGACAAACAAGTTAACCTTGCTGTTTAAGCAGAATAAGATAATGGACTAATAAGGCCATGTTAAATGAGCTAACATTTGAATCTTTGATTCAAATGAGCTCATTCCTTTCTGTTTTAGCTTGCATTAGGCCAAGACACTTTCATTTTGCCATGTCATAGCATGCATCATATTGTTGCATATTGTCATGTGTTGAGTATGTTCGGTGTGTCTTTCGTGGTAGGTTCTGCCTCCGAGGATAACCCCGAGTATCCGTCTGAAGGGCAGTACCCTACTACCACTACAACAGGAAAGCAACCCATTGATCATTCCGATCCAAACCCATGTTCTCGCTTTTGCTCTTGTTTACTGCATTAAGACAACACGATTCAAACTGCTGTGTGCTACGGTAGTTGAACCCTTATCCTCTGCATGACCTGTCATTGCCACAGTAACTAGATGAAACCCACTAGCATTTGTAGGAGTTGATTGAACCATGTTTGTGTTTCCTACCTTGCTATGCCTGCTATGCTTAGAGTTGTGTCAGGTCTGGTTCATTTGGGTAATGGGCTAGAGTGAAATGATTATGTCGGTAATGTGAGGGATGTGTTGAACATGATTTGGTAAAGGTATCGATGAGAGGCCATGTAGGAGTACATGGTGGGTTGTTTCATTGAGGCTGTCCATAAGAACTGAGATCTGTATGTGTGATTTAAGATTCATTTACTACCATACATTGGGCCCGAAACTAATGGACCCTCTCGGCTTCTTATTCACCCTAGTACTCTGTCCAGGAGTTGCAATTAGTTTCTGGTGTTTGTAGGTTATGTGTTGGCGGCCGTGCGTAGCGTTGACCCTAGGGGTGGGCTATGTTGTGGTAGATACACCGTGGCACGGTGTATCGAGTCACCCGTTTGGTGTCTCGGGAACCCTGTTCACATTGTTCGGGGACGTATGTGGAAACCTCGGTCGGACTCCCTGCGGATGGAACCTGGATAGGCGATAAACCTGGACTAGAGGCTTGAGTGTTTAGGTAGGCCGTGGCCGGTACCCTCGTTGGGCTTCCGCTTGAAGGTTGCCGAGTACATGTCGTGTAAACGGCGGTAAGTGGTGAAAGCATGTATGAAGAAGTACACCCCTGCAGGGTATAAAACTATTCGAATAGCCGCGTCCGCGGTAAAGGACTACTTGGTTGCCTATACAGTTCATAGACAAGCTAATGGATACTACTAAAAGACTCAAGATAAGTGTGAGTACCGAGGATGGCCCTCTCATAGGATGACGAGGGAGGATCCCCGGTGGAGTATTGTGTTGGTGAGTAGTGGACTCGTGTGCGAAAACTATTTTACTAGTGGAGTTCCGTAGGATAGTTTAGCCAAGAGTCAAAGCTGGCTTGCTGCAATAACCCCACCACCTTCTTGAGAATGAGCATGTATAGTAGGTTCTGATGTAAGACTTGCTGAGTACCTTTGTACTCATGTTTGCTTAATTACTGTTTTCAGACGACAACACCGCCCCCTCCGATGGGTTTTATGTAGACCTTGATGTCGACGAGTGACTAGCCACCCAGGTGGTGATCCTGGCCATGGAGGGCCCTATGTAGATAGACAGGCTTCGAGAAGCCTTCTTGCTTTCTAGTGTCTGTACTCAGACTATTTGCTTCCGCATGTGCTTGTATGCTTGTATGACTTGAGTGTCGGGTCATGTGACCCCTATCTGTATGAACATGTTATGTATGGCTCTCTGGAGCCTTTAAATAAAGTACTTGAGTTGTAGAGTTTTGTTGTGATGCCATGTTGTATGTACTCATATCGGGCATATTGTGTGCATGATTGAAATGCTTGGTATGAGTGGGATCCGACAATCTAGTTGTTTATCCTTGGCAGCCTTTCTTATGGGGAAATGTAGTCTAGTGTTCCTCGAGCCATAGTAGTCCGCTACAGCCCGGTTCACCGGAGTCCTGCTAGCCCAGCACTACTGCTCAGGACACTTGACTGGCCGGCATGTGTTTCACTTCGTTCCTATGTCTGTCCCTTCGGGGAAATGTCACGCGGTGACATCCGGAGTCCTGCCTAGCCTGCTACAGCCCGGGTTCCCCGGAGTCCTGTTAGCCCAGTGCTACAGCCCGGATTCACTCGCTGATGACCGACATGCTCGATGTGATTCATGTATGCCTGTCTCCATAGGTCTGCGCCGCTTTGGGTTCACGACTAGCCATGTCGGCCCGGGTTCTCTGTCATATGGATGCTAGCGACACTATCATATACGTGAGCCAAAAGGCGCAAACGGTCCCGGGCCATGGTAAGGCGACACCCGTGGGGATACCGTGCGTGAGGCCGCAATGTGATATGAGGTGTTACCGGCTAGATCGATGTGACTTGGAATCGGGGTCCTGACAGCGTTGGCATCAGAGCCGGACTGCCTGTAGGTTCGTTGAGCCAAACTGGTCGATGTCGAGTCTAGAAATGCTTTAGTTATATGTAGGGGAATTGATTGTGGGAGGGAACGTAAGGCTCTTTTACTCCTTTACCTTATGCCCTCTGATCTGAGTCATTCTCTTCTCATTCAACGTGGGTTAAGGACTAGGCTCTCTTCTTCTATCAGGTTCACGTGTTACTAATCCGTAGTAGCTTATAGGATTGTTGTTACAAGCCTCAGTACAGTTTCTACTACTTTTAGTATGTTGTCAGTTGAATCAGAACCTTGATATGATGTTGTTGAGTGGTATTGCAAACTGTTGTGGATGTCTCAAATCCTTTTCTGAGCATTTACAGCTGTTATGCTGTCCAATTTTCCCTAGAAATTCTAATGCCTTTGCATTGTGGTTGTGCTTTCAGATGGCCACTCGTGCTCAAAACCAAGTGGTTCGCCTGACCCGGTGCCTCGATGTGCCCGGTCATACTGCTATGTTAGTCCGGGTAATGATCGAGACGGGTTACCGTTGGTATCCCGAATACACTGTCGAAGAGCAGTTCAGAGACTTCAACCAGAGCCAGTACCTCTGTACCGTCAGGATATATCCCTCTTATCCTGGAGCCACTGAGCCCCTTCACTGTTCCTATGGACTCGGGGTTACTGTTGAGATGGCTGTGCAGGATGCTGCCTATTCCATGATGACCATCATGCGAGTCCGGACTGGCCTGCTTCGGAACACCGACTTCCGTTATATGCCAGCTTCACTTCCGGGAGCGCAAGGGTATCTCCAGGCTATCTATGCTGACCCCACACATGAGGAGTCACTACTCCGCACCACTGCCGAGATGCTTGAGGATAAGGACCGCGAAAATCGGGCCTTGCGTATGGAGCTTTTTAACTCTCGTGCTGATCACTGGGCCACTTTGACTCGGTTTGCACCGGCGGTACAGGCAGGATACATGGATCTGAGGGATCTGTACCCTGTACGATCTGGATTGCCAGATTGTATGGAGTGGCGCGATGTGGGAGGCATCACCCCTCCTCGTGGTCCCCGTCTGCCACCACCTGTGGGACCAAGGCCACATCCGAGTCCCTTTGGTCCGCAGGTTCCGCAGGACCGTCTGTTCCCAGATGATCATGTTCCACTTCCAGGTTTTGGTGGCGACTTCTATGAGGATTACTACGGAGCCATCTGAGCTAGTAGTAGTTTCACTAGTATTGTAGTAGTTGTATCTCCACTGTCCTGCGTGACTTGTGGAATATGACTTAGGAGTAATCAATTCCGGAGGTGTAGACAAATAATGTATAGGAGCTTGGAATGCCTTCGATGAGATGTAATGTCTTTCACCGTAGTTGTACTCTAGCCTGTGCTTGTACTAAACTATGTATGGTGTGTATGGCCAATGTATATATATGGCAGTTTCTATATTACCATGTCGTGCAATGAACATCTGAGCATTCCATGTCATCCATTACATTCTGCACTTCCTTGCTAAGTTTGTGCCATCCTTATCTAAACCATTGTCTTGTTTTCTCCTAGGATGGTCAACACCCGCAGCAACCCTGCTGCCCCGGAGCAGGGGGAAGCCAGTGCAACTAGGGGTGAAAATCTGCCTCACCCGCCTTCTCTGGCCGAAGTGATGCTGGAGGCGGAAAGAAACAAGCGTGAGACTAACCGCCTGCTAGAGCGGATTGAGCAGAACACCGCACGCCATCAGCGAAATGACTTGGTGTCAATCAATGACTTTATCAAGCTGTACCCACCAAAGTTTAACCATTCCGTCGAGCCCCTCGACGCGGATGACTGGCTTCGCAGCATCACCCACAAGCTACGTTCTGCCAACGTAGCCGAAGCCGATAAGGTTACTTATGCTACCTATCACCTCGAAGGTCCTGCTAGCCTTTGGTGGTAAAATTTTGAAGCTATGCGCCCGGTCGGGCAAATCACTACTTGGGCTGAATTTAGTGAGGCTTTCCTTGAGCATCACATTCCAGAAGGTCTCATAGATCGCAAGAGGGAAGAGTTCTGCAATTTCACCCAAGGAAGACTGACTATGGATGCATATAGTCGTGAATTTGGGAATCTGGCACGATATGCTCCTGAAGAAGTATCTACCGACGCTAAGAAGCAGGCAAGGTTCCACAAGGGACTTAGCCTTGAGCTTCGCCGCGATCTTCATCTGCACGAGTGCACCTCCTTTCAAAAGTTGGTCAATAAAGCCATCAGTGCTGAGTCAGGCCAGTCTGACTATGACGCTTCACGCAAGCACTCACGTGATTTTGGCTCTTCATCCTTCTCTGGATCTCAGAAGCGCCGGCTGTGGATTCCAAGCACGGCACTGCCACCCAGGTTCATTCCGAGGCCATCCTTTGAGGCGCCTCGTCCTAACCAGCAATTTGCACCGCCCAAGCCCTATGGTGGCCCCGCTGCTAATGCTTCTCCATGCCCCAATGTTGTGACATGTTTCAAGTGTGGAGAGCCGGGTCACTATAGCCGAGAGTGTCCCCAGAACAACAACCCCAATCAGTCTGGAAAGTCCGTTGGCCGTGGTAAGCCAGCGGGAAAGACATTCTACACCAAGCCGGTCACCACTGCACGTGGCCATGTCAACTATGTCTCAGCCGAGGAGGCTCATGAGGATCCTAACATCGTCCTTGGTACGCCCCTTGTTAATTGCCATCCGGCATCTGTTCTTTTTGATACTGTAGCATCTCATTCATTCATATCTGAGAACTATGCTTGATTGCATAACACGACATTCTGTGACATGCCCACTTCCATGGTAATTCAAACTCCAGGTTCCAAATGGCAAACTTCTAGAGTAAGCCATGGGAACGAAATTCTTGTCGATAGACTTGTCTTTCTTGCATCTTTAATAGCTCTCAAGTCCTCAGACATAAACATCATCGTTGGTATGGACTGGATGTCAGCTCATTATGCTAAGATTGATTGTGCCACTAGAACCGTTCAACTTACTCACCCATCGGGTAAGACAGTCAATGTCTTAGCTCGAGTGGCCAAGCGCCAGCTTTACTCCCTAAATTCCAACCCCTTCCAGACCTTGAGGATATTCCGGTAGTCCGGGACTTTCCGGATGTCTTTCCAAAAGAACTGCCAGCCGTTCCACCTGACAGGGATGTCGAGTTTTTGATAGACCTTGTTCCAGGAACCGTTCCAATTTCTAGGAGACCCTATAATATGGCACCCTTAGAACTAGCCAAGCTTAAGAACCAACTCGATGAGTCCTTTGTTGTGTTTCGTAGTAATTTCAAAAAATTCCTATGCTCACGCAAGATCATGGTGATGCATAGCAACGAGAGGGGAGAGTATGATCTACGTACCCTTGTAGATCGACAACGGAAGCGTTTGGTTGATGTAGTCGTACGTCTCCACGGCCCGACCGATCAAGCACCGAAACTACGTCACCTCCGAGTTCTAGCACACGTTCAGCTCGATGACGATCCCCGGACTCCGATCCAGCAAAGTGTCGGGGAAGAGTTCCGTCAGCACGATGGTGTGGTGACAATCTTGATGTACTACCGTCGCAGGGCTTCGCCTAAGCACCACTACAATATTATCGTGGACTACGATGGAAGGGGGCACCGCACACGGCTAAGAATTTGATCACGTGGATCAACTTGTCTCTCTAGGGGTGCCCCTGCCTCCGTATATAAAGGTTCAAGGGAGGGGGGCCGGCCGGCCAAGGTGTGGCGCACCAGGAGGAGTCCTACTCCTTCTGGGAATAGGATTCCCCCCTTTCATAGTTGGAATAGGATTCATGGAGGGGGGGGGGTGTGGGAAGAGGAGAGAGAGGAGGAAGGGGGGCCGGCCCCCTCTCCTTGTCCAATTCGGACCAAGGGGGGAGGGGCGCACAGCCCATCTCTGGCCACCTCTCCTCTCTTCCACTAAGGCCCACCAAGGCCCATATACCTCCCGGGGGGGGGGGGTGTTCCGGTAACCTCCCGGTTCTTCGGTAAAATCCCGATTTCACCCGGAACACTTCCGATATCCAAACATAGGCTTCCAATATATCAATCTTTATGTCTCGACCATTTCGAGACTCCTCGTCATGTCCGTGATCACATCCGGGACTCCGAACAACCTTCGGTGCATCAAAATGCATAAACTCATAATATAACTGTCATCGTAACCTTAAGTGTGCGGACCCTACGGGTTCGAGAACAATGTAGACATGACCGAGACACGTCTCCGGTCAATAACCAATAGCAGAACCTGGATGCTCATATTGGCTCCTACATATTCTATGAGGATCTTTTATCGGTCAGACCGCATAACAACATACGTTGTTCCCTTTGTCATCGGTATGTTACTTGCCCGAGATTCGATCGTCAGTATCCTATACCTAGTTCAATCTCGTTACCGGCAAGTCTCTTTAATCGTTCTGTAATACATCATCCCGCAACTAACTCATTAGTTGCAATGCTTGCAAGGCTTAAGTGATGTGCATTACCGAGAGGGCCCAGAGATACCTCTCCGACAATCGGAGTGACAAATCCTAATCTTGAAATACGCCAACCCAACATGTACCTTTGGAGACACCTGTATAGCTCCTTTATAATCACCCAGTTACGTTGGGACGTTTGGTAGCACACAAAGTGTTCCTCTGGCAAACGGGAGTTGCATAATCTCATAGTCATAGGAACATGTATAAGTCATGAAGAAAGCAATAGCAACATACTAAACGATCGGGTGCTAAGCTAATGGAATGGGTCATGTCAATCAGATCATTCAACTAATGATGTGATCCCGTTAATCAAATAACAACTCTTTGTCCATGGTTAGGAAACATAACCATCTTTGATTAACGAGCTAGTCAAGTAGAGGCATACTAGTGACACTCTGTTTGTCTATGTATTCACACATGTATTATGTTTCCGGTTAATACAATTCTAGCATGAATAATAAACGTTTATCATGATATAAGGAAATAAATAATAACTTTATTATTGCATCTAGGGCATATTTCCTTCAGTCTCCCACTTGCACTCGAGTCAATAATCTAGATTACACAGTAATGATTCTAACACCCATGGAGCCTTGGTGCTGATCATGTTTTGCTCGTGGAAGAGGCTTAGTCAACGGGTCTGTAACATTCAGATCCGTATGTATCTTGCAAATCTCTATGTCTCCCACCTGGACTAGATCCCGGATGGAATTGAAGCGTCTCTTGATGTGTTTGGTTCTCTTGTGAAATCTGGATTCCTTCGCCAAGGCAATTGCACCAGTATTGTCACAAAAGATTTTCATTGGACCCGATGCACTAGGCATGACACCTAGATCGGATATGAACTCCTTCATCCAGACTCCTTCATTCGCTGCTTCCGAAGCAGCTATGTATTCCGCTTCACACGTAGATCCCGCCATGATGCTCTGTTTAGAACTGCACCAACTGACAGCTCCATCGTTTAATGTAAACGCGTATCCGGTTTGCGATTTAGAATCGTCCGGATCAGTGTCAAAGCTTGCATCAACGCAACCGTTTACGATGAGCTCTTTGTCACCTCCATATACGAGAAACATATCCTTAGTCCTTTTCAGGTACTTCAGGATGTTCTTGACCACTGTCCAGTGATCCACTCCTGGATTACTTTGGTACCTCCCTGCTTGACTTATAGCAAGGCACACATCAGGTCTGGTACACAGCATTGCATACATGATAGAGCCTATGGCTGAAGCATAGGGAACATCTTTCATCTTTTCTCTATCTTCTGCAGTGGTCGGGCATTGAGTCCGACTCAACTTCACACCTTGTAACACAGGCAAGAACCCTTTCTTTGCTTGATCCATTTTGAACTTCTTCAAAATCTTGTCAAGGTATGTGCTTTGTGAAAGTCCAATTAAACGTCTTGATCTATCTCTATAGATCTTTATGCCTAATATGTAAGCAGTTTCACCGAGGTCTTTCATTGAAAAACTTTTATTCAAGTATCCCTTTATGCTATCCAGAAATTCTATATCATTTCCAATTAGTAATATGTCATCCACATATAATATCAGAAATGCTACAGAGCTCCCACGCACTTTCTTGTAAATACAGGCTTCTCCAAAAGTCTGTATAAAGCCAAATGCTTTGATCACACTATCAAAGCATTTATTCCAACTCTGAGAGGCTTGCAACGGTCCATAAATGGATCACTGGAGCTTGCACACTTTGTTAGCTCCCTTTGGATCGACAAAACCTTCCGGTTGCATCATATATAACTCTTCTTCTAGAAATCCATTCAGGAATGCAGTTTTGACATCCATCTGCCAAATTTCATAATCATAAAATGCGGCAATTGCTAACATGATCCGGACAGACTTAAGCATCGCTACAGGTGAGAAGGTCTCATCGTAGTCAATCCCTTGAACTTGCAGAAACCCTTTTGCGACAAGTCGAGCTTTGTAGACAGTAATATTACCGTCGGCGTCAGTCTTCTTCTTGAAGATCCATTTATTCTCAATTGATTGCCGATCATTGGGCAAGTCAACCAAAGTCCATACTTTGTTCTCATACATGGATCCCATCTCAGATTTCATGGCTTCAAGCCATTTTGCGGAATCTTGGCTCACCATCGCTTCTTCATAGTTCGTAGGTTCATCATGATCTAGTAGCATGACTTCCAGAACAGGATTACCGTACCACTCTGGTGCGGATCTCACTCTGGTTGATCTACGAGGTTTAGTAGTATCTTGTTCTGAAGTTTCATGATCATTATCATTAGCTTCCTCACTAATTGGTGTAGGTGTCACAGAAACAGTTTTCTGTGATGCACTACTTTCCAATAAGGGAGCAGGTACAGTTACCTCGTCAAGTTCTACTTTCCTCCCACTCACTTCTTTCGAGAGAAACTCCTTCTCTAGAAAGTTTCCGATCTTAGCAAAAAGTCTTGCCTTTGGATCTGTGATAGAAGGTGTATCCAATAGTCTCCTTTGGATATCCTATGAAGACACATTTCTGCGATTTGGGTTCGAGCTTATCAGGTTGAAGCTTTTTCACATAAGCATCGCAGCCCCAAACTTTCAGATACGATAGCTTTGGTTTCTTGCCAAACCATAGTTCATAAGGCGTCGTCTCAACCGATTTTGATGGTGCCCTATTTAACGTGAATGCGGCCGTCTCCAAAGCATAACCCCAAAACGATAGCGGTAAATCAGTAAGAGACATCATAGATCGCACCATATCTAGTAAAGTATGATTACGACGTTCGGACACACCATTACGCTGTGGTGTTCCGGGTGGCGTGAGTTGCGAAACTATTCCGCATTGTTTCAAATGTACACCAAACTCGTAACTCAAATATTCTCCTCCACGATCAGATCATAGAAACTTTATTTTTTTGTTACGATGATTTTCAACTTCACTCTGAAATTGTTTGAACTTTTCAAACGTTTCAGACTTATGTTTCATTAAGTAGATATACCCATATCTGCTTAAATCATCTGTGAATGTGAGAAAATAACGATATCCGCCACGAGCCTCAATATTCATCGGACCACATACATCGGTATGTATGATTTCCAACAAATCTGTCGCTCTCTCCATAGTACCGGAAAACGGCGTTTTAGTCATCTTGCCCATGAGGCACGGTTCGCAAGTACCAAGTGATTCATAATCAAGTGGTTCCAAAAGTCCATCAGTATGGAGTTTCTTCATGCGCTTTACACCGATATGACCTAAACGGCAGTGCCACAAATAAGTTGCACTATCATTATCAACTCTGCATCTTTTGGTTTCAACATTATGAATATGTGTGTTACTACTATCGAGATCCAATAAGAATAGACCACTCTTCAGGGGTGCATGACCATAAAAGATATTACTCATATAAATAGAACAACCATTATTCTCTGATTTAAATGAATAACCGTCTCGCATCAAACAAGATCCAGATATAATGTTCATTCTTAACGCTGGCACCAAATAACAATTATTTAGGTTTAATATTAATCCCGAAGGTAGATGTAGAGGTAGCGTGCCGACCGCGATCACATCGACTTTGGAACCGTTTCCCATGCGCATCGTCACCTCGTCCTTAGCCAATCTTCGCTTAATCCGTAGTCCCTGTTTCGAGTTGCAAATATTAGCAACAGAACCAGTATCAAATACCCAGGTGCTACTGCGAGCATTAGTAAGGTACACATCAATAACATGTATATCACATATACCTTTGTTCACCTTGCCATCCTTCTTATCCGCCAAATACTTGGAGCAGTTCCGCTTCCAGTGACCAGTCTGCTTGTAGTAGAAGCACTCAGTTTCAGGCTTAGGTCCAGACTTGGGTTTCTTCTCTTGAGCAGCAACTTGCTTGCTATTATTCTTGAAGTTCCCCTTCTTCTTCCCTTTGCCCTTTTCCTTGAAACTAGTGGTCTTGTTGACCATCAACACTTGATGCTCCTTTTTGATTTCTACCTCCGCAGCTTTCAGCATTGCGAAGAGCTCGGGAATAGTCTTATTCATCCCTTGCATATTATAGTTCATCACGAAGCTCTTGTAGCTTGGTGGCAGTGATTGGAGAATTCTGTCAATGACGCAATCATCTGGAAGATTAACTCCCATTTGAATCAAGTGATTATTATACCCAGACATTTTGAGTATATGCTCACTGACAGAACTGTTCTCCTCCATTTTGCAGCTATAGAACTTATTGGAGACTTCATATCTCTCAATCCGGGCATTTGCTTGAAATATTAACTTCAACTCCTGGAACATCTCATATGCTCCATGACGTTCAAAACGTCGTTGAAGTCCCGGTTCTAAGCCGTAAAGCATGGCACACTGAACTATCGAGTAGTCATCAGCTTTGCTCTGCCAGACGTTCACAACATCTGGTGTTGCTCCAGCAGCAGGCCTGGCACCCAGCGGTGCTTCCAGGACGTAATTCTTCTGTGCAGCAATGAGGATAATCCTCAAGTTACGGACCCAGTCCGTGTAATTGCTACCATCATCTTTCAACTTTGCTTTCTCAAGGAACGCATTAAAATTCAACGGAACAACAACACGGACCATTTATCTACAATCATACATAAACAAGCAAGATACTATCAGGTACTAAGTTCATGATAAATTTAGGTTCAGTTAATCATATTACTTAAAGAACTCCCACTTAGATAGACATCCCTTTAATCATCTAAGTGATTATGTGATCCAAATCAACTAAACCATGTCCGATCATCACGTGAGATGGAGTAGTTTCATTGGTGAACATCACTATGTTGATCATATCTACTATATGATTCACGCTCGACCTTTCGGTCTCCGTGTTCCGAGGCCATATCTGCATATGCTTGGCTCGTCAAGTATAACCTGAGTATTCCGCGTGTGCAACTGTTTTGCACCTGTTGTATTTGAACGTAGAGCCTATCACACCGATCATCACGTGGTGTCTCAGCACGAAGAACTTTCGCAACGGTGCATACTCAGGGAGAACACTTCTTGATAATTTAGTGAGAGATCATCTTATAATTCTACCGTCAATCAAAGCAAGATAAGATGCATAAAAGATAAACATCACATGCAATCAATATAAGTGATATGATATGGCCATCATCATCTTGTGCTTGTAATCTCCATCTCTGAAGCACCGTCATGATCACCATCGTCACCGGCGCGACACCTTGATCTCCATCGTAGCATTGTTGTCTTCTCGCCAATCTTATGCTTCCACGACTATCGCTACCACTTAGTGATAAAGTAAAGCATTATAGCGTGATTGCATTGCATACAATAAAGCGACAACCATATGGCTCCTGCCAGTTGTCGATAACTCGGTTACAAAACATGATCATCTCATACAATAAAATTTAGCGTCATGTCTTGACCATATCACATCACAACATGCCCTGCAAAAACAAGTTAGACGTCCTCTAATTTGTTGTTGCATGTTTATCGTGGCTGCTATGGGCTTAAGCAAGAACCAATCTTACCTACGCATCAAAACCACAATGATAGTTTGTCAAGTTGGTGTTGTTTTAACCTTCGCAAGGACCGGGCGTAGCCACACTCGGTTCAACTAAAGTTGGAGAAACTGTCACCTGCAAGCCACCTATGTGCAAAGCACGTCGGGAGAACCGGTCTCGCGTAAGCGTACGCGTAATGTTGGTCCTGGCCGCTTTGTCCAACAATACCGCCGAACCAAAGTATGACATGCTGGTAAGCAGTATGACTTATATCGCCCACAACTCACTTGTGTTCTACTCGTGCATATAACATCAACATATAAAACCTAGGCTCGGGTGCCACTGTTGGGTTTCGTAGTAATTTCAAAAAAATTCCTACGCTCACACAAGATCATGGTGATGCATAGCAACGAGAGGGGAGAGTGTGATCTACGTACCCTTGTAGATTGACAACGGAAGCGTTTGGTTGATGTAGTCGTACGTCTCCACGGCCCGACCGATCAAGCACCGAAACTACGGCACCTCCGAGTTCTAGCACACGTTCAGCTCGATGACGATCCCCGGACTCTGATCCAGCAAAGTGTCGGGGAAGAGTTCCGTCAGCACGACGGCGTGGTGACGATCTTGATGTACTACCGTCGCAGGGCTTCGCCTAAGCACCACTACAATATTATCGAGGACTATGGTGGAAGGGGGCACCACACACGGCTAAGAATTTGATCACGTGGATCAACTTGTCTCTCTAGGGGTGCCCCTGCCTCCGTATATAAAGGTTCAAGGGAGGGTGGCCGGCCGGCCAAGGTGTGGCGCGCCAGGAGGAGTCTTACTCCTTCTGGGAGTAGGACGCCCCCCCTTTCCTAGTTGGAATAGGATTCGTGGAGGGGGGGGGAGAGGAGAGAGAGGAGGAAGGGGGCCCGGCCCCCTCTCCTTGTCCAATTCGGACCAAGGGGGGGAGGGGCGCGCGGCCCATCTCTGGCCACCTCTCCTCTCTTCCACTAAGGCCCACCAAGGCCCATATACCTCCCGCGGGGGTTCCGGTAACCTCCCGGTACTCCGGTAAAATACCGATTTCACCCGGAACACTTCCGATATCCAAACATAGGCTTCCAATATATCAATCTTTGTGTCTCAACCATTTCGAGACTCGTCGTCATGTCCGTGATCACATTCGGGACTCCGAACAACCTTCGGTACATCAAAATGCATAAACTCATAATATAACGGTCATCGCAACCTTAAGCGTGCGGACCCTACGGGTTCGAGAACAATGTAGACATGACCGAGACACGTCTCCGGTCAATAACCAATAGCGGAACCTGGATGCTCATATTGGCTCCTACATATTCTACGAAGATCTTTTATCGGTCAGACCGCATAACAACATACGTTGTTCCCTTTGTCATCGGTATGTTACTTGCCCGAGATTTGATCGTCGGTATCCTATACCTAGTTCAATCTCGTTACCGGCAAGTCTCTTTACTCGTTCTGTAATACATCATCCCGCAACTAACTCATTAGTTGCAATGCTTGCAAGGCTTAAGTGATGTGCATTACCGAGAGGGCCCAGAGATACCTCTCCGACAATCGGAGTGACAAATCCTAATCTCGAAATACGCCAACCCAACATGTACCTTTGGAGACACCTGTAGAGCTCCTTTATAATCACCCAGTTACGTTGTGACGTTTGGTAGCACACAAAGTGTTCCTCTGGCAAATGGGAGTTGCATAATCTCATAGTCATAGGAACATGTATAAGTCATGAAGAAAGCAATAGCAACATACTAAACGATCGGGTGCTAAGCTAATGGAATGGGTCATGTCAATCAGATCATTCAACTAATGATGTGATCCCGTTAATCAAATAACAACTCTTTGTCCATGGTTAGGAAACATAACTATCTTTGATTAACGAGCTAGTCAAGTAGAGGCATACTAGTGACACTCTGTTTGTCTATGTATTCACACATCTATTATGTTTCCGGTTAATACAATTCTAGCAGGAATAATAAACTTTTATCATGATATAAGGAAATAAATAATAACTTTATTATTGCCTCTAGGGCATATTTCCTTCATCCTTGAGAAAAGGTTTCATCCGTCCTAGTTCCTCTCCTTGGGCTTGCCCCGTCCTCTTCGTCAAAAAGAAGGATGGAACGGATCGGATGGTTGTAGATTACCGACCTGTCAACTTGGTCACTATCAAGAACAAGTATCCGCTTCCCAGGATCAATGATCTGTATGATCAGCTCACTGGATCCTCAGTCTTTTCCAAGATGGATTTGAGGTTGGGCTACCATCAAATCAAAAGCAGAAACGGGGACATTCCCAAAACGGCCTTTGTTACTCGTTATGGCCAATACAAGTACACCGTTATGTCTTTCGGATTAACCAATGCCCCAGCATGTTCTCACGTTTAATGAATTCGGTCTTCATGGAGTATTTGGATAAATTCGTTGTAGTTTACCTCGATGACATACTCATCTACTCCAAGAATGAAGAGGAACATGCCGAACATCTAAGGCTGGTATTGACGAAACTTCGAGAGCATCGCCTTTATGCCAAATTCTCCAAGTGTGAATTTTGGTTGCCAGAAGTGACCTATCTAGGCCATGTAATCTCTGGTAAGGGTATTGCTGTCAATCCCGAGTGAGTTCAAGCTGTCCTTGATTGGACTCCAGCTGAGACGGTCAAGCAAGTTCGGAGCTTCCTTGGCTTAGCGAGCTATTGCCGCCGCTTCATCGAGAATTTCTCCAAGGTTGCTAAACCTCTAACTGAACTCCTCAAGAAAGATAAAAAGTTTGAGTGGACCCCACAGTGCGAGTTCAGCTTTCAGGAACTGAAAAGACGCCTGACATCTGCTCCCGTACTGGTACCACCATATTTCTCCAAGGACTTTATTATCTATTGCGACGCCTCGCGACAAGGACTAGGTTGCATACTCATGCAAGATCGTCAGGTAATTGCCTATGCTTCACGGCAATTACACCCACATGAGGAAAACTATCCCACACATGATCTAGAGCTTGCAGTCGTAGTCCATGCACTCAAAACTTGGTGACATTACCTCCTCGGTAATCGTTGCGAGATCTTCACCGATCACCAAAGTTTGAAATATATCTTCACCCAACCGGATTTGAATCTCAGGCAACGACGTTGGGTCGAGTTGATCTCGGATTACGACTTAGGAATAACTTACATCCCAGGCAAAGCCAATGTCATGGCTGATGCGCTAAGTCGTAAATCTTATTGTAACAACCTGATATTACAACAAAGTCAACCACTTCTCCAGGAGGAATTTCGTAAGCTCAATCTTCACATTGTTCCTCGAGGATTCCTATCCACCCTGGTGGCGAAACCTACCCTTACGGATTAGATCATCAAGGCACAGAAGGTAGATCCGGGAATCTCCCGTATTAGGAGAAACATTAAGAAAGGAGTCGCAAATTGTTTCTCCATTGATGATCAAAGTGTCGTATACTTTGGAAACCGTTTAGTGGTTCCCAAGGCACGAAACCTGAGGCGGCTCATCCTTAAGGAAGCTCATGAATCCCCTCTCACCATTCATCCCGGTAGTACTAAAATGTATCAAGACCTATGCCAGAGGTTTTGGTGGACTAGGATGAAGAGAGAAATCGCTCAATACTTTGCTAATTGCGACGTTTGTCGTTGTGTTAAAGCAGAGCATCAATGGCCTGCTGGCACCCTTCAACCTTTGGCTATTCCTGAGTGGAAATGGGATAAAATCAGTATGGATTTCATTACTGGGTTTCCCAGGATAGAGAGAGGGAATAATGCCATCTTCGTCATGATCGACCGTCTTTCCAAAGTAGCCCATTTCCTACCGGTTCGCGAGAGTATCACCACTAGCCAGCTAGCTGATTTATACATCTCCCGAATAGTGTCTCTTCATGGTGTCCCATTGGAAATTAACTCAGACCGTGGGAGTCTCTTCACCTCTTGATTTCGGGAAAGTTTCCAAAATGCCATGGGAACTCGTCTCTCTCTTAGCACCGCCTTCCATCCTCAATCAAGTGGTCAAGTAGAGCGAATCAATCAAATTCTGGAAGATATGCTCCGAGCTTCTGTCATCTCATTCGGAATGGGTTGGGAGAAATGCCTTCCATTCACGGAGTTTGCTTATAACAATAGTTATCAAGCTAGTTTGGGCAAAGCTCCTTTCGAAGTTCTTTATGGACGAAAATGTCGAACGCCTCTTAACTGGTCAGAAACCAGGGAAAGATAACTCTTTGGCCCGGATATGATTCAGGAAGTAGAAGAGCAGGTTCGCGTTATTCGTGAGAAATTGAAAACAGCCCAATCTCGTCATAAGAGCCAATATGACCGTAAACATAAGCTCATGACTTATGAAGTCGGCGAGAAGGCTTACCTTCGGGTTACTCCGTTAAAGGGAACCCATCGTTTCGGTATCAAAGGCAAATTGGCTCCTCGTTACATCGGACCCTTTCACATTCTTGCCAAACGAGGAGAAGTTGCCTACCAATTGGAACTACCTTCGCATCTTTCCAGAGTTCACGATGTCTTCCACGTTTCTCAACTTAGGCGTTGCTTTGTGGATCCTATCCATGGAGTGGACCACGAAACGCTTGATCTACAAGATAACCTATCATATCGGGAATATCCCATTCGTATCCTTGATCAAGCCGAGCGTACCACTCGACGCCATAATATCAAGTTTCTCAAGGTTCAATGGTCAGACCATTCCGAGAAAGAAGCCACTTGGGAAAGGGAGGATCGTCTTTGACTCGAGTACCCCACCTTCTTCCTGGAGGATCCTAAATCTCGGGACGAGATTCTTTTGAGTGGGGGTGAGTTGTCACACCCTAGCTAGTTCAAGCATTAGAGTGTGCATCATGTTTAAATTTATCTTAAATTTGAAATGGGGATGACAGAACCCCCAGCACCCCCCTGGAACAACTAGGGTTTACTAAAAACTTTTTCAATGAACCTGAAATGCCCTTCTAAAAAGCCCACACTTTTTGCTTTGGGTTAAAACCTTTGACAAAAATGGTGCACATTTTTCAAGGACATCTTAAGGTCATTGGATTAATTCTTATAGTATTTGCATTTGGGCATTTAAATGCTCAAATAATCATAAACTAAAATGTTTGCTATTGGATATATTCTAAGCAGTAGCCATGATTAATTTTATGATTTATGGAAATGCCCTGACATTTTGAATAAAGCCCTGAAGTTACAGAAATAATAGAATAAATGAAAAACAGAAAGGAGAGTGAGAACAGAGACTTACCTGGCACAGCCCACCTAGCCCACCAGCTCGGCCCAGTCCACTGGCTCCTGCCAGTCGTCCTCCTCCTCTTGCAAGGAGGACGAGAAGAGCGTGGCCGGCGCCCGCGGCCACACGCCGGCCACCTCCTGCTTCCGCCGACGCCCCGGACGCGCCTACGAGTGCCACACACTCCCCCACGTCCCCCTCTCATTCTCCCCACTCTCCCCGTGGCCCTCTTGAAGGAAATATGCCCTAGAGGCAATAATAATGTTATTATTTTATTTCCTTATATCATGATAAATGTTTATTATTCATGGTAAGTATCTCCTACTCCTACTAGGAGGAGGACTCCTCCTTGGCGCACCAGAAGGGCCGGCCGGCCTCCTCCCCTTGCTCCTTTATATACGGGGGCAGGGGGCACCCCTAGACACACAAGTTGATCCACGTGATCGTTTTCTTAGCCGTGTGCGGTGCCCCCTTCCACCATGATCCTCGATAATATTGTAGCGGTGCTTAGGCGAAGCCCTGCGACGGTAGAACATCAAGATCGTCACCACGCCGTCGTGATGACGGAACTCTTCCCCGACACTTTGCTGGATCGGAGTCCGGGGATCGTCATCGAGCTGAACGTGTGCTAAAACTCGGAGGTGCCGTAGTTTCGGTACTTGATCGGTCGGGCCGTGAAAACGTACGACTACATCAACCGCGTTGTGCTAACGCTTCCGCTGTCGGTCTACAAGGGTACATAGATCACACTCTCCCCTCTCGTTGCTATGCATCACCATGATCTTGCGTGTGCGTAGGAATTTTTTTAAATTACTACGTTCCCCAACAATGGCATCTGAGCCTAGGTTTTATGTGTTGATGTTATATGCACGAGTAGAACACAAGTGAGTTGTGGGCGATATAAGTCATACTGCTTACCAGCATGTCATACTTTGGTTTGGCGGTATTGTTGGACGAAGCGGCCCGGACCGACATTACGCGTACGCTTACGCGAGACCGGTTCTCCCGACGTGCTTTGCACAAAGGTGGCTAGCAGGTGTCAGTTTCTCCAACTTTAGTTGAACCGAGTGTGACTACGCCCAGTCCTTGCGAAGGTTAAAACAACACCAACTTGACAAACTATCGTTGTGGTTTTGATGCGTAGATAAGATTGGTTCTTGCTTAAGCCCGTAGCAGCCACGTAAAACTTGCAACAACAAAGTAGAGGACGTCTAACTTGTTTTTGCAGGGCATGTTGTGATGTGATATGGTCAAGACATGATGCTAAATTTTATTGTATGAGATGATCATGTTTTGTAACCAAGTTATTGGCAACTGGCAGGAGCCATATGGTTGTCGCTTTATTGTATGCAATGCAATTGCGCTGTAATGCTTTACTTTATCACTAAGCGGTAGCGATAGTCGTGGAAGCATAAAGATTGGCAAGACGACAACGATGCTACGATGGTGATCAAGGTGTCGCGCCGGTGACGATGGTGATCACGATGGTGCTTCGAAGATGGAGATCACAAGCACAAGATGATGATGGCCATATCATATCGCTTATATTGATTGCATGTGATGTTTATCTTTTATGCATCTTATCTTGCTTTGTTTGACAGTAGCATTTTAAGATGATCTCTCACTAATTATCAAGAAGTGTTCTCCCTGAGTATGCACCATTGCGAAAGTTCTTCATGCTGAGACACCACATGATGATCGGGTGTGACAGGATCTACGTTCAAATACAACGGGTGCAAAACAGTTGCACATGCAGAATACTCAGGTTATACTTGACGAGCCAAGCATATACATATATGGCCTCGGAACACGGAGACCGAAAGGTCGAGCGTGAATCATATAGTAGATATGATCAACATAGTGACGTTCACCAATGAAACTACTCCATCTCACGTGATGATCGGACATGGTTTAGTTGATTTGGATCACGTAATCACTTAGAGGATTAGAGGGATGTCTATCTAAGTGGGAATTCTTTAGTAATATGATTAATTGCACCTAAATTTATCATGAACTTAGTACCTGATAGTATCTTGCTTGTTTATGTTTGATTGTAGATAGATGGCCCGTGCTGTTGTTCCGTTGAATTTTAATGCGTTCCTTGAGAAAGCAAAGTTGAAAGATGATGGAAGCAATTACACGGACTGGGTCCGTAACTTGAGGATTATCCTCATTGATGCACAGAAGAATTACGTCCTGGAAGCACCGCTGGGTGCCAGGCCTGCTGCTGGAGCAACACCAGATGTTATGAACGTCTGGCAGAGCAAAGCTGATGACTACTCGATAGTTCAGTGTGCCATGCTTTACGGCTTAGAATCGGGACTTCAACGATGTTTTGAACGTCATGGAGCATATGAGATGTTTTAGGAGTTGAAGTTAATATTTCAAGCAAATGCCCGGATTGAGAGATATGAAGTCTCCAATAAGTTCTGTAGCTGCAAGATGGAGGAGAACAGTTCTGTCAGTGAGCATATACTCAAAATGTCTGGGTATAATAATCACTTGATTCAATTGGGAGTTAATCTTCCAGATGATTGCATCATTGACAGAATTCTCCAATCACTGCCACCAAGCTACAAGAGCTCCGTGATGAACTATAATATGCAAGGGATGAATAAGACTATTCCCGAGCTCTTCGCAATGCTAAAAGCTGCGGAGGTAGAAATCAAGAAGGAGCATCAAGTGTTGATGGTCAACAAGACCACTAGTTTCGAGAAAAAGGGGAAATGAAAGAAGAAGGGGAACTTTAAAAAGAGCAGCAAGCAAGTTGCTACTCAAGAGAAGAAACCCAAATCTGGACCTAAGCCTAAAACTGAGTGCTTCTACTATAAGCAGAATGGTCACTGGAAGCGGAACTGCCCCAAGTATTTGGCGGATTAGAAGGATGGCAAGGTGAACAAAGGTATATGTGATATACATGTTATTGATGTGTACCTTACTAATGCTCGCAGTAGCACCTGGGTATTTGATACTAGCCCTGTTGCTAATATTTGCAACTCGAAACAGGGACTACGGATTAAGCGAAGATTGTCTAAGGACGAGGTGACGATGCGCGTGGGAAATGGTTCCAAAGTCGATGTGATCGCGGTCGGCACGCTACCTCTACATCTCCCTTCGGGATTAGTATTAGACCTAAATAATTGTTATTTGGTGCCAGCGTTAAGCATGAACATTATATCTAGATCTTGTTTGATGCGAGACGGTTATTCATTTAAATCAGAGAATAATGGTTGTTCTATTTATATGAGTAATATCTTTTATGGTCATGCACCCTTAAAGAGTGATCTATTCTGATTAAATCTCGATAGTAGTGACACACATATTCATAATGTTGAAGCCAAAAGATGCAGAGTTGATAATGATAGTGCAACTTATTTGTGGCACTGCCGTTTCGGTCATATCGGTGTAAAGCGCATGAAGAAACTCCATACTGATGGACTTTTGGAACCACTTGATTATGAATCGCTTGGTACTTGCGAACCGTGCCTTATGGGTAAGATGAGAAAAACACCGTTCTCCGGTACTATGGAGAGAGCAACATATTTGTTGGAAATCATACATACAGATGTATGTGGTCCGATGAATGTTGAGGCTCATGGCGGATATCGTTATTTTCTCACCTTCACAGATGACTTAAGCAGATATGGGTATATCTACTTAATGAAACATAAGTCTGAAACGTTTGAAAAGTTCAAAGAATTTCAGAGTGAAGTTGAAAATCATCGTAAAAAGAAAATAAAATTCCTATGATCTGATCGTGGAGGAGAATATTTGAGTTACGAGTTTGGTTTACATTTGAAACAATGCGGAATAGTTTCGCAGCTCACGCCACCCGAAACACCACAACGTAATGGTGTGTCCGAACGTCGTAATCGTACTTTACTTGATATGGTGCGATCTATGATGTCTCTTACTGATTTACCGCTATCATTTTGGGGTTATGCTCTAGAGACGGCCGCATTCACGTTAAATAGGGCACCATCAAAATCCGTTGAGACGACGCCTTATGAACTGTGGTTTGGCAAGAAACCAAAGTTGTCATTTCTGAAAGTTTGGGGTTGCGATACTTATGTGAAAAAGCTTCAACCTGTTAAGCTTGAACCCAAATCGGAGAAATGTGTCTTCATAGGATATCCAAAGGAAACTATTGGATACACCTTCTATCACAGATCCGAAGGCAAAACTTTTGTTGCTAAATTCGGAAACTTTCTAGAGAAGGAGTTTTTCTCAAAAGAAGTGAGTGGGAGGAAAGTAGAACTTGATGAGGTAACTGTACGTGCTCCCTTATTGGAAAGTAGTACATCACAGAAACCAGTTTCTGTGACACCTACAGCAATTAGTGAGGAAGCTAAGGATGATGATCATGAAACTTTAGAACAAGATACTACTGAACCTCGTAGATCAACCAGAGTAAGATCCGCACCAGAGTGGTACGGTAATCCTGTTCTGGAAGTCATGCTACTAGATCATGATGAACCTACGAACTATGGAGAAGCGATGGTGAGCCCAGATTCCGCAAAATGGCTTGAAGCCATGAAATCTGAGATGGGATCCATGTATGAGAACAAAGTATGGACTTTGGTTGACTTGCCCAATGATCGGCAAGCAATTGAGAATAAATGGATCTTCAAGAAGAAGACTGATGCTAACGGTAATGTTACTGTCTACAAAGCTCGACTTGTCGCAAAAGGTTTTTGACAAGTTCAAGGGATTGACTACGATGAGACCTTCTCTCCCGTAGCAATGCTTAAGTCTGTCCGAATCATGTTAGCAATTGCCGCATTTTATGATTATGAAATTTGGCAGATGGATGTCAAAACTGCATTCCTGAATGGATTTCTGGAAGAAGAGTTGTATATGATGCAGCCGGAAGGTTTTATCGATCCAAAGGGAGCTAACAAAGTGTGCAAGCTCTAGCGATCCATTTATGGACTGGTGCAAGCCTCTCGGAGTTGGAATAAACACTTTGATAGTGTGATCAAAGCATTTGGTTTTGTACAGACTTTTGGAGAAGCCTGTATTTACAAATAAAGTGAGTGGGAGCTCTGTAGCATTTCTGATATTTTATGTAGATGACATATTACTAATCGGAAATGATATAGAATTTCTAGATAGCATAAAGGGATACTTGAATAAGAGTTTTTCAATGAAAGACCTCGGTGAAGCTGCTTACATATTGGGCATTAAGATCTATAGAGACAGATCAAGATGCTTGATTGGACTTTCACAAAGCACATACCTTGACAAAGTTTTGAAAAAGTTCAAAATGGATCAAGCAAAGAAAGGATTCTTGCCTGTGTTACAAGGTGTGAAATTGAGTAAGACTCAATGCCCGACCAATGCAGAAGATAGAGAGAAAATGAAAGATGTTCCCTATGCTTCAGCCATAGGCTCTATCATGTACGCAATGCTGTGTACCAGACCTGATGTGTGTCTTGCTATAAGTCTAGCAGGGAGGTACCAAAGTAATCCAGGAGTGGATCACTGGACAGCGGTCAAGAACATCCTGAAATACCTGAAAAGGACTAAGGATATGTTTCTCATATATGGAGGTGACAAAGAGCTCATCGTAAATGGTTACGTTGATGCAAGCTTTGACACTGATCCGGACGATTCTAAATCACAAACCGGATACGTATTTACATTAAACGGTGGAGCTGTTAGTTGGTGCAGTTCTAAACAAAGCGTTGTGGCGGGATCTACATGTGAAGCGGAGTACATAGCTGCTTCGGAAGAAGCAAACGAAGGAGTCTGGATGAAGGAGATCATATCCGATCTAGGTGTCATACCTAGTGCATCGGGTGTAATGAAAATCTTTTGTGACAATACTGGTGCAATTGCCTTGGCAAAGGAATCCAGATTTTACAAGAGAACCAAGCACATCAAGAGACGCTTCAATTCCATCCGGGATCTAGTCCAGATGGGAGACATAGAGATTTGCAAGATACATACGGATCTGAATGTTGCAGACCCGTTGACTAAGCCTCTTCCACGAGCAAAACATGATCAGCACCAAAGCTCCATGGGTGTTAAAATCATTACTGTGTAATCTAGATTATTGACTCTAGTGCAAGTGGGAGACTGAAGGAAATATGCCCTACAGGCAATAATAATTTTATTATTTTATTTCCTTATATCATGATAATTGTTTATTATTCATGCTAGAATTGTATTATCCGGAAACATAATACTTGTGTGAATACATAGACAAACTAAACGTCACTAGTATGCCTCTACTTGACTAGCTCGTTAATCAAAGATGGTTATGTGTCCTAACCATAGACATGTGTTGTCATTTGATTAACGGGATCACATTATTAGGAGAATGATGTGATTGAAATGACCCATTCCATTATCTTAGCACCCGATTGTTTAGTATGTTGCTATTGCTTTCTTCATGACTTATACATGTTCCTATGACTATGAGATTATGCAACTCCCGTTTACCAGAGGAACACTTTGTGTGCTACCAAACGTCACAACGTAACTGGGTGATTATAAAGGAGCTCTACAGGTGTCTCCAAAGGTAAATGTTGGGTTGGCGTATTTCGAGATTAGGATTTGTCACTCCGATTGTCGGAGAGGTGTCTCTGGGCCCTCTCGGTAATGGACATCACATAAGCCTTGCAAGCATTGCAACTAATGAGTTACTTGCGAGATGATCTATTACGAAACGAGTAAAGAGACTTGCCGGTAACGAGATTGAACTAGGTATTGAGATACCGACGATCGAATCTTGGGCAAGTAACATACCGATGACAAAGGGAACAACGTATGTTGTTATGCGGTCTGACCGAGAAAGATCTTCGTAGAATATGTGGGAGCCAATATGAGCATCCAGGTTCCGCTATTGGTTATTGACCGGAGACATGTCTCGGTCATGTCAACATTGTTCTCGAACCCGTAGGGTCCGCACGCTTAAGGTTTCGATGACAGTTATATTATGAGTTTATGAGTTTTGATGTACCGAAGTTAGTTCGGAGTCACGGATGTGACCACAGATATAACGAGGAGTCTCTAAATGGTCGAGACATAAAGATTGATATATTGGACGGCTATATTCGGACACCGGAAGTGTTCCGGGTGATTTCGGAGAAAACCGGAGTACTGGAGGGTTACCGAACCCCCCCCCCCCCCCGAGGAGAAGTAATGGGCCATATGGGCCTTAGTGGAGAGAGAGAAGGGCGGCCAGGGTGGGCCGCGCGCCACCTCCCCCTAGTCCGAATTGGACTAGGAGAGGGGGGCGGCGCCCCCCTTTCCTTCTCCCTCCCCACTTCCTCCCCCCTCCTAGTAGGAGTCCTACTCATACTTGGAGGAGGACTCCTCCTTGGCGCGCCAGAAGGGCCGGCCGGCCTCCTCCACGTGATCGTTTTCTTAGCCATGTGTGGTGCCCCCTTCCACCATAATCCTCGATAATATTGTAGCGGTGCTTATGCGAAGCCCTGCGACGGTAGAACATCAAGATCGTCACCACGCCGTCGTGCTGACGGAACTCTTCCCCGACACTTTGCTGGATCGGAGTCCGCGGATCGTCATCGAGCTGAATGTGTGCTAAAACTCGGAGGTGCCGTAGTTTCGGTACTTGATCGGTCGGGCCGTGAAAACGTACGACTACATCAACCGCGTTGTGCTAACGCTTCCGCTGTCGGTCTACAAGGGTACATAGATCACACTCTCCCCTCTCGTTGCTATGCATCACCATGATCTTGCGTGTGCATAGGAAATTTCTTAAATTACTACGTTCCCCAACACCTCTCCCCCTCTCTGGCTCTCTCCCCATTCCCTGCCGAGCGCAGCCGTCGCCGCCGACAAGCTCAACCACAGCCACCGCCGTCCACTCGTTGCCTCGCCGTGCCAAGAAGCTCCGCCGTCGTCCACTGCTTTGCCTCGACCCATCCCCAAGCGCTCGCTCGCCCCGGAGACGCTGCACCGAGCTCGTCTTCAACCTCGGTTGCCGGAGATCCCCCTCGCCGCCCCGCTCGCTCCAGCCCTTCCCTGAGCTCGCCGTTCGCTCCCCTGCAACCGCAGTGAGCTACTGACCTTCTCCCCCTCTCCGTGCTAGCTCTCGTGCACCGCACGCGCCGCCTCGAGTTTGCCCGAACGCGCCGCCGCGGAGCTCGTCGTCGACGAGGCTCCAGCCATGCCACGGCCACGCCACTTAGTCCACTAACCTCACCACGTCCCCAGGAGTCTAACGCACCTTACCACGCGCCTCGCCGTGCCCCGCAGCCTCGGTTCCGAGCTCACCCGAGCTCTGGCTGGTGCCAAGGTCGACGCCGGCGATGACTTCGGCCACCCCAGGCCCAACCACCCATACCACTCGACGCGGACGAGTGCCCGCGTCACTTAGATGCCCTCCGCCGGCCATTTGGTCGCCGGAGGAGGAAACCCGCACCCCTCCGCCATCCCTGGCCTTGCCGGCGACGAGCCCCGGGTCAACTCCGGCGAGTTTGACCCGGGTTGACCCCAGTTTGAATTCCCATGACTCACTGACGTGTGGGCCCGAGGCCACTAATTAAACTAGATTAGTATTAGTTTAACACTAACTAAATTTAGTTAGTTAGTTGACACTGACAGATGGGACCCACAGGTCAGGGTTGCCCTGGACCGTCTCAGTTGACCGCTGACGTCACACTGACGTCAGGCTGACGCGGTAAATCCTTTTCTGGATTTATTCTTGAATAGGAAATTCCATAAAATAACCAAAACTTCTAAAAATCATAGAAAATCAACCATAGCTCCAAATCAAAAAATTTATATATGAAAAATGATCAGAAAAATTCAACCTATCCATCTGTAATGGTTTCATGCATGACAAAACAAGTTAACCTTGCTGTTTAAGTAGAATAAGAGAATGCACTAATAAGGCCATGTTAAATGAGCTAACATTTGAATCTTTGATTCAAATGAGCTCATTCCTTTCTGTTTTAGCTTGCATTAGGGCAAGACACTTTCATTTTGCCATGTCATAGCATGCATCATATTGTTGCATATTGTCATGTGTTGATTATGTTCGGTGTGTCTTTCGTGGTAGGTTCTGCCTCCGAGGATAACCCCGAGTATCCGTCTGAAGGGCAGTACCCTACTACCACTACAACAGGCAAGCAACCCATTGATCATTCCGATACAAACCCATGTTGTCGCTTCTGCTCTTGTTTACTGCATTAAGACAACACGATTCAAACTGCTGTGTGCTACGGTAGTTGAACCCTTATCCTCTGCATGACCTGTCATTGCCACAGTAACTAGATGAAACCCACTAGCATGTGTAGGAGTTGATTGAGCCATCTTTGTGTTTCCTACCTTGCTATGCCTGCTATGCTTAGAGTTGTGTCAGGTCTGGTTCATCTGGGTGATGGGCTAGAGTGAAATGATTATGTCGGTAATGTGAGGGGTGTGTTGAACATGATTTGGTAAAGGTATCGATGAGAGGCCATGTAGGAGTACATGGTGGGTTGTTTCATTGAGGCCGTCCATAAGAACTAAGATTTGTATGTGTGATTTAAGATTCAGTTACTACCATACATTGGGCCCGAAACCAATGGACCCTCTCGGCTTACCCTAGTACTCTGTCCAGGAGTTGCAATTAGTGTCTGGTGTTTGTAGGTTATGTGTTGGCGGCCGTGCGTAGCGCTGACCCTAGGGGTGGGCTATGTTGCGGTAGATACACCATGGCACGGTGTACCGAGTCACCCATTTGGTGTCTCGGGAACCCTGTTCACATCGTTCGGGGCCTTATGTGGAAACCTCGTCCGGACTCCCTACGGATGGAACCTGAATAGGCGATAAACCTAGACTAGAGGCTTGAGTGTTTAGGTAGGCCGTGGCTGACACCCTCGTTGGGCTTCCGCTTGAAGGTTGCCGAGTACATGTCGTGTAAATGGCGGTAAGTGGTGCAAGCGTGTATGAAGAAGTACACCCCTGCAGGGTATAAAACTATTCGAATAGCCGCGTTCGCGGTAAAGGGCTACTTGGTTGCTTATATAGTTCATAGACAAGCTAATGGATACTACTAAAAGACTCAAGATAAGTGTGAGTACCGAGGATGGCCCTCTCGTAGGATGACGAGGGAGGATCCCTGGTGGAGTATTGTGTTGGTGAGTAGTGGACTCGTGTGCGAAAACTATTTTACTAGTGGAGTTCCATAGGATAGCTTAGCCAAGAGTCAAAGCTGGCTTGCTGCAATAACTCCACCACCTTCTTGAGAATGAGCATTTATAGTAGGTTTTGATGTAAGACTTGCTGAGTACCTTTGTACTCATGTTTGCTTAATTACTGTTTTCAGACGACAACACCGCCCCCTCCGATGGGTTTTATGTAGACCTTGATGTCGACGAGTGACTAGCCACCCAGGTGGTGATCCTGGCCATGGAGGGCCCTATGTAGATAGACAGGCTTCGAGAAGCCTTCTTGCTTTCTAGTGTCTGTACTTAGACTATTTGCTTCCACATGTGCTTGTATGCTTGTATGACTTGAGTGTCGGGTCATGTGACCCCTATCTGTATGAACATGTTATGTATGGCTCTCTAGAGCTTTTAAATAAAGTACTTGAGTTGTAGAGTTTTGTTGTGATGCCATGTTGTATGTACTCATATCGGGCATATTGTGTGTATGATTGAAATGCTTGGTATGAGTGGGATCCGACAATCTAGTTGTTTATCCTTGGCAGCCTTTCTTATGGGGAAATGTAGTCTAGTGTTCCTCGAGCCATAGTAGTCCGCTACAGCCCGGTTCACTGGAGTCCTGCTAGCCCAGCACTACTGCTCAGGACACTTGACTGGCCGGCATGTGTTTCACTTCGTTCCTATGTCTGTCCCTTCGGGGAAATGTCACGCGGTGACATCCGGAGTCCTGCCTAGCCTGCTACAGCCCGGTTTTCCCGGAGTCCTGTTAGCCCAGTGCTACAACCCGGATTCACTCGCTGATGACCGACATGCTCGATGTGATTTATTTATGCCTGTCTCCATAGGTCTTCGCCGCTTTGGGCTCACGACTATCCATGTCGGCTCAGGTTCTCTGTCATATGGATGCTAGCGACACTCTCATATACGTGAGCCAAAAGGCGCAAACGGTCCCGGGCCATGGTAAGGCGACACCCGTGGGGATACCGTGCGTGATGCCGCAATGTGATATGAGGAGTTACCAGCTAGATCGATGTGACTTGGAATCGGGGTCCTGACATCGGTGGAGTCCGGGAAGTGAACACGATTTGGGTTATGTATGAATGTAAGTAGTTTCAGGACTACTTCTTGATCACTTCTAGCTTCACGACCGTTGCGTAGCTTCTCATCTTACTCTTATGTGCCTATGTTAGCCACCATATTTGCTTGGCGCTTGCTGCAGCACTGCCTCTTTACGTTATCCTACCCATAAGCTTAAATAGTCTTGATCTCGCGGGTGTGAGATTGTTGAGTCCTCGTGACTCGCGGATACTTCCAAAACAGTTGCAGGTGCCGATGACCAGTGCAGGTGATGCTACCAAACTCAAGTGGGACTTCGACGAGGACCTTGGTTGTTACTATGTGCCATTTGCTGATGATCAGTAGTCGAGCCCAGTTGGAACGATCGAGGATCTAGCATTTGGGGTTATCTTCTTTTCATTTGGATTTGACCGTAGTTGGTCTATGTGTGTATTTTGGATGATGTATGATTTATTTAAGTATTGTGTGAAGTGGCGATTGTAAGCCAACTCTCTTTATCCCTTCCTTGTTCATTACATGGGATTGTGTTAAGATGACCCTTCTTGTGACAAAACCACAATGCAGTTATGCCTCTAAGTCATGCCTCGACACGTGGGAGATATAGCCGCATCGTGGGCATTACAGGTCAAGCGGAGTAAATGAGGTCTGAGGAAGGGAAGGGGTATTTATAGCCGCAGTGAAAAACTGCACGCCCAAAGATTTTGGACGAACATGCCCCTAACCCTTGCTATCCTATCGACATGTGTAACCCATGTACTGAGAGGTGGAGATTGTGGTTGAGTATTTTAATCCATCGTGGGGATTGGAACGGTTTGAGCGGCAACAACCAAAATTTGGATAGAAAAAATATTAAAGTTTCGTTCGCAAATTCTTCAGCTGTCAAGGACACAGTGAAGACTTTTAACGGGTTTCAAATAGAATGCACATGAAGAATTTGTGAACAGACTGGTTGAGTTTAGCATGGAGGAGGAACAGGTCCGGTCACATTCACTTAGATGAAAATCAACTTGAAGAATTAGCAATAAGTGAATGTTGTTGAGGACATTGAAAAACTCAAATATATATAGTCAATGAAGAACACCAGACAAAATAGTTGAACAAATTGCAAATTTGAGGAATTTGAAAATTTGAAGAATTTGCAAAATAAAGAAAAACTCATTTTTTTGAAGATTTCAACTTTTGTCGGTGGCCTGACCCATCCTATAAGAATGATGATTTCAGACACCGTGTAGAATTGTCGTAGGGCTCTGAGAATCAATTTCTTTATTAATTTCTTCACACTTAGAGGGTTAATGTTCATTGATTGAAGAAAAATGTTACTTTGTGTTGTGCACATCTAAGTCATCAATTTTGCATATGTGTTAGGATGTACGTCCTTTCAAAGAGCATTCAAAGATTCTAAGATATTTAGCTCACACCACAACTTGCTAAATCTCTTGTCATCCAAGGGATTTGTAAAGATATCTGCCAGCTGTTATTTAGTTTTCACGTGGTCGATGGAGATGTCGCCCTTCAACACATGATTTCAAAGAAAATGATGACAAATCTGGATGTGCTTAGTCTTCGAGTGCTGAACTGGCACTACTACAGGATGCTGCTAACGCGACACTACGATCAGAGACCCTTCGACGAAACAGTGTGCGATGCCATAATCACAAACGGTGGTGTAAAAAACCCATCAAAAAAGGTGCAAAACATTTGCGATGGAGGATGCATCAAACATGGTTCAGATTTTAGTTGTGTGCGCGATGCAGGGCATACGGTTCAGCTCAATTAACTATTTGCGATGAGGATGAACAAAAGAAACGGGCAGCCAGATGAAGGTGTGTGCGATGTACAACATATGGTTCACTCGGATGAACTATTTGTCATTAGGGAACACAAAAGAAATGGTTAACCAGATGAAAGGTGTGTGCGATATACGGCATGCGATTCACTTGGTTGAAATGTTTGCGTTGAGACATGAGAGCAGAAACGGTTCAAATGAACAAGATGTGTGTGACACGAGGCCAACAGGTTCGTAATTGGAAATTTGTGCGAAGACCGATAACAACATAGACGATTACTGCTAACAAGCCGTGTGTGTTGTGAGCAAACGATTGTTGGTATACAATTGTGAGTGATTGATGAAAATATCACTGACGGGTTCCATTGTTTATTCCATGTGCGATGTGATTTTCTTTGTCCGCACAACATCTATGCTCTATCTACAGAGAATCAACATATATACTTAAAAAGACAGCATTGCATAACCAAATTAAGCATACAATTACACAAGTGACTACACACATAACATTTCCACACACCAAAGTAAGCAATTACATGCATACTATAGTAGTAGAAACGAGGATCTAATCATCTACTTATTGTTGCGACGACGCTTGGCATTGCTCTGCTTCCGGCTGGATCCCTGGCCGTTTTGGGGAAGGAGGCACTTCCTCATGTCAACGATCCGCCTGTACATGTCGTTACTCATGTACGTCTCCTTGGTCACGTACACGACATGAGCTTTGTCGAGTTTCTCCATCCAGGCCGAGTGCCAGGCACGCTTGTCCTTGTTGCACAAATCCTTCATGTCTCTGTGGTAGGGGTAGATGATGGCCTCGGCAAGGTGAACTAGTGAGTCCTTCTCATGCTCCTTGTTGCCCTAGATCTTGTATTGGCCCTGGACGTCGACAAGATTCTGGCAAGCGACTCCCGAATTCTCAAGCGCCTTTACATCATTGGTGATGTCCACCATAGCACACATGTAGTGGGGGTTGTTGACAAACCTGGCGAAACGCTCGCAAGGCCTTGTGGCCAGGCAGTAGTGGTAGACGAGGACGTGGTGGCGCACGCACATTTGGGCGACGGCGACCTTGGGACGAGACCCGGCACGAGCGCGGGTGTACTCGAGGTCGAACCTGACCACCTTGTACTTCTCCGCAGTAAGCAACAACTCCATTATGTGGATGGAGTGCTCCACCCAGACCGCGTCGTTGGTGTACACCATCGAGAGGTCCATGAACCTTCTGTGGGTGTCCACCACGTAATGCATGGTGAACTGCTGCTCGTCATTGGCAGCCGCTCGGAACGCCTATGGAGCCGCGTAGGGTACCCTCTAAGAATTTCTCGTGGTGGGTGCTTCTTGCAATGGTGGGGAGCGATCGAAATGTTGAAGAGACACAAGGGTTAAATGGATGCTGTAATAAATGGGGGTCGACCGGCCTATAATCGTCACGTCTTGTCACAGTGTTCATAGCGGCGGATTCCAGTACACGCTTGACAACACCGCACCACATGCGTGGGCTCGAAGAGGCATCAAATGTATCGTCAGTGAGCCTGTTCCCGCGCTACCGTGTTGTTTACCGTGAAAGCTTCCCGTCCGGCTAGTTTGGCCATGCGTCGGCTAGAAGAGCAACAAATCATGGGCGTTTATTGGCAAAAAGCTTTGTAAAAATGAAGTGTGTGGAATGACTTCGATCATAAGTTTACCCATGGGTGATTAGGTCAAAGTTACACAAAAGGGTGATGATGGACACTCAAGTGCGATAATTAATTTTGCGCTCTATAGTGCACACGGTGGAAGAAACCAACTGTGTGCAATAATGCCAAAGGTCGCAGTCGATTTAGCTATACAGATTGTGTGCTGTGAGATCAACAAGGTAAACTGATTTATGAATGGTTAATAAAATCTAAGACCATTGCGTATTTAGGTGAAAATAGTGCTAGCAATATACGAGTCTCATACGATGCCATTTCAACGATTGTACCACACAAGCTCGAAATGTTACAAGGTTCAAATTCCTGAGTTATATGGCTCAAATTCAAAGATTACAAGGTTCAAACTGATATTAGAAAGGAAATTTAGCTCATCAGCTGCAAATGCTCGCACTGATCCATTGAAAATGGATATCAGAGAGGTTCAAACTATTATCATCGCTTCTATGTCTGGTTTCGAAACCTCACAATTTTTGCAAAGGGCTCAGCCACTGAGAAGTCATGTATGGGGTTGACACGATGACTTCCGATTACTCTATCATCTGAAGTTCCACAATAAAATTCAGCATTTTTGGAGCCTACTCCATTCTGCCACAGGTGCCGGCGCTGATCAACAAACCATTCATTTTTGCAAAATAAATGTAGGGAAAACCTCATTTCCTTCAGCACCCTTGCTCCGAGAATAAAGAACCTGGTGAATATAATATCCGGTAAGGTCCCTCGGTAGGAGTTCAAAGTAATTTTTGAGAGATGCAGATCTAGGCATTTGACGTGATTGTTATATTGAATCACATTATCCACCACTAGGCCTAATCTTATCTGCAAAAAAAGAAAATGTGTTAGTGCCTGCATGCATTTTTGAACATTACTACAGGCCTATTTGGTTTGCAGGATTTATAAAATGCACTAACATGCCATCTTCGATCTGACATGATTAACATGGGCATTTGATTACATTCTAGAAAATTTTAGCCTTCTTCACAAGAGGTTGGAGTGGATGAAAAGTTCCCTAAGAAAACTAGTACAGATGAATCCAAAGGAGAAATGGTTATTGATTGTAACCATATGGATCAAGCAACCAATATGGGGGGACATGTATGTACTGAAATCCTCCAAAAGAACCTTCAGAAATCATAGTAATTTGTCATTGTAAACATGGAAAAAGGTGTCATAAATTGAACTCCCTTATGGTTAACATTTAACAGGAAATGAACATCACCTCGATATATAACTTCTCCGGGCACGCAAAGCATCTCAGGAAATTGACAACTTGCTCTAGGTAAGTCAACATGCAGATAGTTGAAAAGAAAACTTACTTCAAACAAAGTCTAGACGGATGATTTTGTCAGGGAAGTTAGCATATATCTCATGACCAGGCCCTTTTATGTGCAGTGCAATTTTAGTGCCAACTTTCAGTACATAAAACTTTGCAATTTCTTTCCAAAAGCTAGTGCCAAAATAGGAGTCACCATGTTCATCAAGTCTTACAGTAGCAACAATTGTAAGGTTTGTGTGAATTATGACATCCGTGGAGCCTTGATATATGTAAAGGGAAAAATTGTGCACTACAAAATCTGTTGCATAGCAAGGGATGTTCTGCAGAAAATGGTAGGATTGTTAAAGAAAATATGGTAACATGCAAATATGGGCCCAAATTGAAAGAACTGTACAGTAGTTGAAATCAAAGGACAAAAATCTATAATTAGAAAGATAGGGTAAACATGATGTCATGGAAATATGAGAGTAATCGAAAGAACAATATACCATTAATTTGCCTAATATAGAAAGAAGAGTGGAAAATCCCCTTTGACGTATATGGTGCATGTGGCACCTTTTATCCAAATGTAGCAATATTTAGAATATGTTCAGGAAAGTAGGCCATGCCAACCGATTTAGGGTGAGATTGAACGTGCCACGCGCGTCCTCAAGTTATCTGGTATGGTGAGATGGAATCTCTGGCGGAGGTCGCAAAGTCCTGAAGGGTCGGCGCACTGTACATGCTATGAATGAAAGAAAACCCTCAAATCAGCTCGAATAAAAATGAATTCACGGTGATTTCCGACGGGTGATTAAAGGAGGTTGATGAACTAGGATAAGAGATGACATAATATCTCATTAAATTAGTTACCTTGTCGTCCATGAGAAAGAACCCTTAGTACGGAAGATTCCTCAATCGAGCGGAGTTGGGTCGACGGCGAGCAGTGTTGAGAAAGTCGATGGCGATAGGCGGCGGCAAGTGGAAGTGGCAAAATGCGGTTGGCTTTTCCGGCACCCTAGCGGCGGCGGCAGGCGTCCAACTAAGTGTTTACCGCCGCGATAGGCGGTGCCATGGCATAGACGCGGAGGAGCTTGTGCAGGTGTGAATGGGGAACGTACCGGAGGGGGTGGCGGGCGGGGTGAGGGCTTTTGTTACATGGGGATGGTGAGGGTTTTCTTTTTTCTTTTTTGAATTAGGTGGTGAGGGTTTTCTGTCCCACAAAGAATTTTTGGGGTGACGGTTTGCTAGAGCGAACCGCGTGTGATTGACGCAATAGGCAAAATGAAAGTCATAGCACACGGTTCCAATTTTGGCAACCGTGTGTGATTGACGTACTACCTATGTCCTGGTTTATTGGTCCCCCTTTGTAATTTTTACCAAATTTTGACCAAATATTTAACATAAGCGTACACGTACATCAGCATAGTTCAACAATAAGTACATAGTTCAACCGTCATTAAGCATACTCAAGCATACATAGTTCGGTCCATCCCACATCTCATCTCACATGCCGACACGATCCTGAAGATTCTCTAGGTACTCAGCGTACGCATCGTGTGCCACCCTGCGAGAATACATCTGCTCGAAGGAGACAACGGCCCATCCTCTTGCATGTGCCAGAACAATTAGATACGTGTCATGAAGCTTCTGGTTGCAAAATGGTCATCCATAGTCGCCATTCCTGGTCCTAATACGCCTGTTATGCATTCCTGCATAAAGCTCCCTCGAGATGTACCTCTTGTACCTCCTCTGGCCATCTTCATCCTCGCTGTCCACATCGCCAGACCGCACCTATACAAATAGTACAACAAATTTGGCATCAAATCAATGATTACATGCCGTGAAGTAGGATTAGGAATTTATGGCTATTTATTTATACATATCCAGAGATTATGGTTCAATTTTTAAGCACAGTCGTCTATGTACAGACCAATTTTGAAGAAAATAATGGCACAAACATATGTAGGTCATTCAAAATCAATTGTCAAGTCCTGGCTAGGAATTATTTGCATGAACCCTAACCCTAGTCAGATTACTAGCAGAAATCATTTGCACATATGAAACAACTAATCACTTATCACCTGTACCATTCAAACAATCAATACACTACATGGATCTAATGAAACTTACTCAAATTTCATGGATTGGGAGTACATAACCATAGGATTTCTATTCCAAAAAGGGGGAGGCAGGAGTAACCAGAGAAACCCTCTGATCTATTTGACACATAAATGGGTATAGATGACTAACCAGCTGTCCGTCGTCATCGGAGTCGTTGCCGGAGTGGTCGTCAGAGTCGTCGCCAGAGTGGTCGTCGGAGTCGGTGTGGAACTCTGCCTCTGGCTGTGGAAGCTCGACATTGTCGACGATGTCAGGGTGCAGCGATAACTCTCAGGCGGTGACGACAACCTCTGTCTCCATCTCCATGCCATGCTCCGGTGCTTTAGCAGCCCCGGTGTCGCCACTCCCTCCGATGGGGCGCTTCGGCGACATCCTCATACACTGGCGTCTTTGAGTACTAAGAGTGGTGTCGAGGATGCAAGAGGAGAGAGACGATTGTGTGTGTGTGGCTGATATGTCTCCGTCGTATCTATAATTTTTGATTGTTCCATGCCAATATTATACAACTTTCATATACTTTTGGCAACCTTTTATACTATTTTTTGGGACTAACATATTGATCCAGTGCCCAGTGCCAGTTCCTGTTCGTTGCATGTTTTTTGTTTCGCAGTAAATCCATATCAAACGGAGTCCAAACGGGATAAAAACTGATGAAGATTGTTTTGGAATATATGTGATTTTTGGGAAGAAGAATCAACACGAGACGATGCCCGAGGGGGCCACGAGGCAGGGGATGCGCCCAAGGGGGTCAGGCGTGCCCTGGGCCCTCGTGGCCACCCCATAAGGCAGTTAGTGCCCTTCTTTCGCCGCAAGAAAGCCAATATCCAGATAGAGATCATGTTAATATTTCAGCCCAATCGGAGTTACGGATCTCCACGAATTTAAAAAACGGTGAAAGGCCAGAATCGGGAAGGCAGAAACAGAATGAGACAGAGAGACAGATACGATCTCAGAGGGGCTCTCGCCCCTCCCACGCCATGGAGACTATGGACCAGAGGGGAAACCCTTCTCCCATCTAGGGAGAAGGTCAAGGAAGAAGAAGAAGGAGGGGGGCTCTCTCCCCCTCTCTGCCGGTGGCACCAGAATACCGTCGGGGCCATCATCATCACAACAATCTACACCAACAACTTCACCGCCGTCATCACCAACTCTCTCCCCCTCTATGCAGCGGTGTAACCCCTCTTTCAGCCGTAGTAATCTCTACTTAAACTTGGTGCTCAGCGCTATATGTTATTTCCAAATGATGTATGGCTATCCTATGATGTTTGAGTAGATCCGTTTTGTCCTATGTGTTAATTGATGATCGTGACGGTTTTGAGTTGCATGTTTCATTATTGGTGCTGTCCTATGGTGCTCTCCATGTCATGCAAGCGCGAGGGATCCCCGTTGTAGGGTTTGCAATATGTTCATGGTTTGCTTATTCTCTGCCTTGCGTGAGTGACTGAAACACAAACACGGATAAGTGGGTCATGGCGTATGGGAATAAAGAGGACTTGATACTTTAATGCTATGGTTGGGTTTTACCTTAATGATCTTTAGTAGTTGCAGATTCTTGCTGGAGTTCCAATCATAAGTGCATATGATCCAAGAAGAGAAAGTATGTTAGCTTATGCCTCTCCCTCAAATAAAATTGCAATAATGATTACCGGTCTAGTTATCAATTGCCTAGGGACAAATAACTTTCTTGTGTGACAACAAGATCTCTACTAAAACTAACTTAGTTGTGTCTTCATCTAAACCGCCCCTACTTTTTATTTATGTGCTGTTTATGATCTTGCAAACCTATCGAACAACACCTGCAAAGTACTTCTAGTTTCATACTTGTTCTAGGTAAAGAGAACGTTAAGCGTGCATAGAGTTGTATCGGTGGTCGACAGAACTTGAGGGAATATTTGTTCTACCTTTAGCACCTCGTTGGGTTCGACACTCTTACTTATCGAAAGAGGCTACAATTGATCCCCTATACTTGTGGGTTATCAGTGACGAGGATGGGGGGTGCGGCCGCTCAGGCGCACCATTAATATGGAGTTGTGGGAGAGAGGCAGGTGGCGGTCAAACCAATGGCTCGCCTCCCGGTGAGCCTGCGCATCGGACTGCTAGCATGCCTACCAAAGTTTCACACAGCTACTCGCACGCCTCCCGATGACACTGCGCAGTGAGCACGCCTCCATCAATTCACACACCTACACGCACGCCTCCCCGTCTGCCTACGCAGCGGACTACTCGCATGCGTCCCGTCAACTCAGGCCTGCTCGCATGGTAGACGGGTCGCGCGGCGGCATGTATATTGTTTTTCTATTTGGATGATTATAATGCTGCCACTTTATTGCTTAACCGAAGCATGGCACGTATCCATTGTTGGTCTAACACTCACAGTTCAAATAAATAATCCGTTTGGGATATTGGTTCCCAATTATTAATAACCTCCCATCTGCAATTAGATAAAGATTACATCAATACTGATCTCAAATTTGACAAAAAAATGTATAATGCCACTTTCGTATTGGTGTCCCTATGACAACACGATAAGTTTCATGAACTTCAAATAAGTTTTGGGTGTACTAGAATTTGAAAATCAAGATTTTCAATGTTTGAAATTTGTTGCAGGGGGAGTAAGCATGCACCCAGTGAGACACATGTGTTTTTCCAATCCATTTTGGTGCACTGTCACGTGTGCATGTAGCTCAAATTTGATTTTTGCACATTATACCCATAGAAAATCAAAAAATTAATGTACTAAACCATCTTAATGATCTCTATGATTTTTTTGAAATTAAAACGCCCCTCCTTTGGTAACATATATGTTCACCGCGGGATAAATAATTTAACATGCATCGTAGTCGTGGTGGATTCACGGTGTGTGTGTGTGTGGGTGTGTGCGTCCGGGGATGGCGGGTGGCTCGTAGTACACTACGAGTTGTGAGCCACCGTGTGGGTTGGCCTTTTTTTAGGCAAGCCGGTGCCACATCAGAGTCCTGAAATCGTTATTTAAAATATTACAGAACCCTTTCATACATACATGTTTTGGCCACATGCAGTCGATAGTTGTCCTACACGACACTTGATACTCGCGTGTGATGCTTTCTCTGGGCCCATGAGGTCGTCGTCCATCACTTTGACGAACAGCCGACAGTGAGGTTAATTTGACCAGCAAGGTAGAATCATTTTTTTGTGTTATGGTGGTATATAGTATGCATCGAAGAGGTGGGAGGGGACTAGCATATTTACTATATGTGCGCGTCCATGAACAAGTACACCTCACTCAGTGTCGGGACTTTTTGGTTTCCGAGGCACCTGCCACATCAAAATTGTGAAATTGGCTCTTCAGACATCACACAACACCTTTTGGGCCACACACATAGCCTAGCTAGGACACTCATGTGTGACACTTCCATCTATGGGCCCACGAGGCCATCGTCGATGCATGCATGCATCACTTTGACCTACATCGGGAGAGGTTAATTAATTTCACCATCGATGAGGATTCTTTTGGGTTGTACATATGTTGCGGCAGGATCATATAGTATGCGGTGAAGAGGGGGAAGGGGGCCATCATATGTAGTACGCTTGATGAACCTCACTCTGTGGCACATCAAAGTTGTGCATTTTGGGTATTCAACAAATATATGTTTGGCCCACATGCAAAGCGGTGGTGGTTGTCCTTTCGCACCCACTTAAGCGGTTATCAGCGATGTCGATGCTTTCCATCTGTGGGCCCGCTTGGTCCATCACTACATTTTGCTTGACAACAAGAGAGGTTAATTTGACTTAGGAGGGGATTATTGTTTTTGCTCTGGTATGACATGCATGATACAATTTGAGCACACACACATGCATGTGTCCGCATGAATCCCTCCCGTCGAGTCAAAGTGGCTAGTATAATGACACATCATGAGCCGATCTCGCTCTATGTGGGGAGCTAGTGTATGATTTTTGACGCGCGTGCCACATCAATGTTGTGTATTCAAACATGCATGCATGCATCACCTGCATACATATGCATGTAGTGGTTGCCTTCGAACGGTGCAGTCCCTCGCGTGGTTATCGGCAACAAGCCTATATATTTGTGGGCCTACGTGGACATCCATGATCACCTTGACCAACAACAAGATAGGTTACCATGACGAATTCTTCATTTGGTTCGTGTTATCGTAGTATAGGTCATGGTGAGATTCAGACCTTAAGTTTGAGCGCATATACTATGCATGCATGCATGCATGAATCCCCGTCATTGGCTTGAAGTGTGGTGTAACATACATATGCATTGTCAACCTAGCTTTTGCTGATAAGGTTTTTAGATCTTCTAATTTGATAATCCATCCTATGGATGGATCTCGTTTCTTCATTCTGGTTGTTTCCTTCAGTCGATATGAATTCAGTCCAGATGTGGACTCTATAGCTGTGGCGCTTGAGGCTGCCCTTGGAGGCTCGGCTATTGATCTAATGGTAAATCATGTCAAGGACAAAGTCTATTCCTTTGTTGTTTCTTGCAAAGAGGTTGGTTTTCATATTGTGGATTCACGTTCTTATGCCCGCCCTCAGTTCAAGTGTTATTGTCATATTTGGGGTAATGGCAGGCCTAATTGCTGGCATGAGTTTAAGATCTGGAAAAAGGAGGGCGATGTTGAGTGGATTCTTGTTAGCCCTGGTAAACGTCGGGCGGCTCTTGGCATGTTGGCCATGCATAAGCCTCCCACTAAATCTACTATTAGATCTGATCTTTCTACTCAGAAGAAGCTATCTTTTGCCACATTCCAAAATTATGAAGTTTGTAAAGGTTATCGGTATCCGGCTTCTCAGAATTGTATTGATCTAGTTTTTTTGTCTAGTTATGATCTCCCTCCTAAGGAGCGTGTTGTCATCCACCTGCCGCCGCCAGTGGAGCACCAGTGGACGGTGACCTCGCCGTCGATCACGTTTGGTATGGTTGCTCCTCTTCGATAGTTGTCTCCCACTCGTCCACACCCATCTCCGCTGTAGTCATCTGGCGGGATTGTTGGAGTTTAAAATGCTGCGATGTTGGGCCCCTCGGAATATGTGATTACCGGCCCCTCCCCCACTCGCCTACGCAGGCCCAGCTTTTCTCCCACTCGGGATGGCCCAAACTCTGCTGGGTCATTCCCCCCGTGGCCTCTCCTCTGGTTGGACTGGCTAGCCCCCCTTGCTGCAGATTCCTTCAATGTAGGAGGCTAATGATGCTTTTGAGTCAATGGTTGATGACATGGTGGAACAAATTCTTACGTGTCCCATCTGCTCTATGGTGGGCCACCTGTTAGTGAGCTGCCCGTCGAATGTTGGCTGTTTGGCTTGTGGGGACAGTGGTCATTCAAGGAAAGATTGTGCGCATATTGCGATTCAAAAAGGTCTATGTTGGAAACGGAAGCGTCCCGCTATCCCGGTTAGACCGGTCTCTCCTACCTGCATTAGGAAACACGCGCTGCCGCCTCCACAACCCTCCCCTATCACATCACCATTAACCAGCTCTCTGATTTCTACTCTGCAAACCCCTACTAGTCTGCCTCCTCAGACGCCCCCGTTTCTAGCTTCGCCGCTCCCATGGCCAACTTTGCTCTCGATCCAGAGCGCTATGTGCCTCAGCCACCACATCATCAATGGTGGAGTTCATCGTCTTCCCCACACCTTCACCACACCAGCGTCCCCCATTGTTCGCTTGCATGAGAGCTTCATGATAGCTGAAGTCATGCCGGCCCCTCCTCTAGCTCAGATGGGTCAGGTACGTGAACAAGTGGTCGAGCTCATCAACCATATGGGTTTTCATGATAGGTCTGCTCAGCCTTGGATTTCTAGAGTGGGTTTATTTTAAGTTCGAGATGCTGGGGAGGGCTTTGCTTTTATTCAGTTGCCACCACAGGATCTAGGACATGATAGATTTGTTCATTTTATGAAGCATGGTGATGGTGAGGGTTTCCATGGAGTCCAAGGTTTTCATGAGGGATGTCTGATGTTCTTGGGGGTCCCTCTTGACCTCCGCAATACTGAGAATTTGCGGGCCGCTGTTAACACTTTTGGGAAGATCAGGAGGCAACACTTTTGGGATGATCCGTATCTTGTAAGATCTATTGTTTTTGCTTCCTTCCCAGAGGATATTCTTGTTCCTAGGGATGTGGTTTTGTCTGACTATGCAGATTGGGGTGGAGCAAAAGTCTCTTGGACAGCTCCTTGTTACATCTTAGATGCCAACTTTGCTGAGCAGATGCCACAAGACGAAGATCCCATGCCAATTGACGGCAATCCTCACCCGATGTCTGGTCAGTTGATCCATGAGGATAATATTTTTGCTCTCCCACCGTACCCAGCTCTTAGGTGGAATGATGTCCCCCCACTGCCACCTCCTACGAATAATGATGAGTAGGGAGGCGGATGGTGATGGCATGCTGATGATAACGCTGCTCAGGATGATCCGCCTCAGAATGATGTGGTGCAAGATCAGGAGTCAATGGTCATTGACCAGCAAGATTTCTCTGGCTCTATCAACAAGTCTGACAGTCATGTTCAGCCTACTTTTCCTCTGCATGTTTAGCTGCATGTTGAGGCTATTGTGTTACACCAGGTGATTGTCAAGCCTGCTTTGAAAGCTGAGGTTGATGCTAACCCAACATTGCCAATTCAGCAGGTTGCTGTTTTCCAGGAGGATGCTCTAACAGTAGCTGATGACGCCCTACATGCTTTTGAACTTCAGAATTTTGCTGATCTGGCAATGGCTATTGAGCAGCTGGTTGTTCCCCAGGAGGATGCGTTGCATGAAGATGATGAAGCTCTGGCTATTGTACCTTATCAGCCTATTGTGGTTCCTCAGCAGGATTTATTAGTTGGACGCGTGCATGTTGTGTATGGCCCACCTCTGCCCCCGGAAATGGCTTGGAAGAAAACTTTTGATACCCTGCTCAGCAGCTATTATGCCGCCCAAGTGCCCAAGTCTATTGATTAGTCTCCGTTTGAGCCGCTTGTCCTTTCGAAGCGATCTTGGTCCATGTTAACTGGCTTTCTAAAGTTATTACTGTGGACTCTGACAGGTAGGCTGCTTCTTTGTCCGACTCGCCATCTCCAACGGATGTTGCTCGTGTGTTATTCCCTGCTAGTTAGCAAGAGTATTTGCATGAAAATGCTTTGTTGAATGGCAATGACGTAATCAAGCAGTTCTCTTTCTCTGCTCCTAGTACCAAGCAGAAGCGAGCTTCCAAGCATGCAGCCCCGCCAATTGTTGATTCTGCTCTTCGTCGTTGTACTCCATGTTCTGCTAAGAGGGATGGCTTCAAGCCCATTCTCCAAGCTATGCCCATGTCTGAACCTAGGAAGAAGATGCCCCAATCCAAGCCTATGAAGGATGATTCCCATGTGTCGGAGTAATGGGCCACGGGTAGGCTATCCCGAGGCCCGGAACCTTTCAAGACATCGGGGCTGACTGCGCCCCTCAAGACACCAGAATGGAGAGCCGCCTTCCAGAGGCCGGCTAAAGGAACAGTCGACTGCCCGCATGCGGCCGAGTCCTGGAGGCGAGGTCAAGACGGGCCGACTCCCGCCTGGCGGCTCCCAGAGAAGCCGGCCATGGGGAGTCGGCCCACGACACCAACAAAGCCCATGCCCTCATCAGGGGGGGATGGGATGGGGAGTGGCAACAGTAAAGCCCACTCTCTCCCCTTCTTATGGGATGGTTAGGCCACAGTGCGCCGTACCAATGAAGATCTCCGTCTGGCGAGGCACTATTGTCGTTCCATCCCTGACATCAGCAACAGTGGGTGGAGTCCTGCACCCACGATGGTCCTATCGGTACGGTCCACGGATGATGGGCCCTACCGGACAGCAAGAGTCCAGAAGACGGCAAGAGCACCACCAGTCGGACCCGAAGGGAGCCGGCCCCCAGAAGTCGGCCTGCTCCTCCCACGGGTCCAACATGCCATTAACCAGACGAGACGGGGATTGGCTATAGTAATCGCCCGCCAGGTGGCAGAGCTGTAGCCACGACCCCATGACCAAGCCTACGTCGTTAGAGGCACGGCTACAGTGATCGGCAGCCGGCAAGACCCGCCAGTGGCGGGTACGGCCTAGCGGCTCCGTACCAGACCAGTCGGTGGGGCCCACCAGTCGGCGGCCCCCAGCGGTCGGCAGAAAGGACGGTAGGCGAAGAGACTGATGGCCGGGCCCTGCGCCCAGTCCGTTTACCATTGTACCCCTGGGGGTAGGCCTATATAAACCCCCCAGGGCACCCATGCAAAGGGTTCCGATCCATTAGAACTAGACCAGACCTTAGAGAAGGAGGTGAGTTGGCCTAGTCTCCTCCTGTCCACAGATACAGCTCGAGGAGCACCATTGTACTGACTTTGCCTTAGTGATCATGCAGAGACTCCGCAGAGCAGGACTAGGGGTGTTATCTCCTAGGAGAGCCCCAAACCTGGGTAAAGTTCGCCGGCGTTCGTATCTATGCCTCATCCCGTTTCCAGGCACCAGCGACGTTCTACTCGCCCCCACCATGATAAGCCATCCATTGGCATATGTCACACCCAACCCCCGACATTTTGCACCCACCGTGGGGCCTGGTGCACCGTTGTCCGGAGACCTATTCTGGACAGGAACCCTTTTCCTCCCTGGCGAGCGCAGCTAGCCCGGCATGCCAGACAGAGTCTGCGCCGACACACTGCATGGCGCTGAAATCGCCTGCGCGGCCAGTTGCCTCGCCGATCTTGTAGGCTAGGTCCGCCTCACCGACGAGCCCGCATCCGACGGGGGCACAGGCGGCCCTGAGAGCCTCCTTGCGGGCCTCCTTGATCAACTTCACGTCGCCAGCGAGCCAGCTGGGGACTTGGAGTCCGTAAGCTCCACTGATCCGATGTTGGTTGACTCCGACACCATGTCGCTTGACACGTTCCCCACCAACGTGGTGGTCTATGATGAGCCGCTTCCTCGCGCGGAGAGCGGCGGAAGCACCGTCACGGACGTGCTTGTCATCGATCATGGCAAGCACTCCGGTAGGGGTGATTACGACCCGCTCCACGCGGCGCAGCAAGACCTAGCAGCGCCCATCCCTGAAGATGCCGATGCAGAGACGCTGCAGGCACGCCGCCTTCAGCTAGTTGAAGGCGCCAAAAAGCTGGCCAGCATGGGACGCCTGTCAGAAGCCTACCGGCGCGAGATGGACCGCGCGGTGGGCGGCACGCCGGCTCCAACTGGGCCTAGCCGCCTTGGCACGGTCCAACAACGCAGTGCGGCTATCACCGATCTGTTCAGGGCGAATCGTCCCGTCTACACCACACCTGCGGAGAATATTCGAGCCGCCCAGGCAACGGCGGACGAGCTGGACAAGTTCGACGGTGAAGAGCGCCGCTTGATGATGGAGCGCATCCAGCGACTCCTTGATGCGGCTGCTGAGCAGAACGAGGCCGGCTGCCATACTGATGCGCCGCGCCGACAAAATGACAACCTGCTTCCACGCCGGGACCAAGGTGCGGAGTCTCGGACGTCGACTGGCGGCGTCTGTGGAAGAAAAGACAAGGAGTCGACTGCCAGCCGCAGTCGGACTCGCATCACCATAGAGCGCGACCGAGACGGCCGCCCAAGAACAGTGGAACGATGGGACGACTGTCCGCCTCCTCCCCCTCGGAGGGAAAGGCGAGTCTCCCTGCCGCCTGTTGATCACCCGACGCTCGGCGACCGCCTTGGCCGCCGAGAGGGAGTCGGTGAGAATGACGCCCGCCATCGGATCGACTGTCTTCACCGATCCCTGGCGCTTGAGGAAGAAGATGAGTTGGGTCCGCCGTGTTTTGGCCCCCGCATCCGAGACGAGCCCTTCCCCAAAGGGTTCACACTCCCCAGAGACACACCCAAGTACAGCGGCTCCGTGAAGCCGAAGGACTGGCTGATCGACTACTCCATGTCCGTCAGCATAGCAAACGACAACAAGCGTGTTGCCGTGAAGTACGTTCCACTCATGCTCCAGGGCATGGCCCGGACGTGGCTAAACAGCTTCAGGCCCCGCAGCATCAACAGTTGGGTCGACTTCACCGACGCCTTCGTCCGTAACTTCACCAGCACATACAAGTGACCTCCCAAACCCCGCCAGCTCTCCTTGTGCGTTCAGGGCCCCATCGAGTCAACTCGCGACTACCTCACGCGCTGGGCCGAGCTCCGCAACTCTTGCGAGGGCGTGCACGAGGTGCAGGCTATTGAGTACTTCACTGTAGGATGCCGAGAGGGCACCCTCCTCAATCACAAGCTTCTCTGCGATGAGCCGAAAACCCTCGACGAGCTGCTGATCATAGCAGACAAATACGCCACGGCCAACTCCTCCATGAAGACGGAGATTCAGGTCAGCGCAACCGGCAAAGTGGCTCCTCAGGCTCCCCGAACCCCAGCTGGAGACACCAGTCGGCGTCAAGAGCAGAACGACCACAAGCGTAAAGCCCCCCCCCCCCCCCGCCGACTTCCACTAGTCGGCAGGTGGCAACAGTTGAAGACCAACAGCCGGAAGGGCAGCCTCCGCCCAGACGTCAGAAGGGCGGCATGTCCAACTGGCAGCCGGCCTTCTCATATGAGCAGACTCTGGATGGACCCTGCAAGTTCCACAGTGGCGCGAAGCCGTCCAACCACACCACTCGGAAACGCCACTGGCTCACCAGGATCGCCAAGGGAGACGGCCTTTTGCCCCCCCACCTGCTGGGCAGCCACCTCCCCCCTACGCCCAAGCAGCCCGCGGTTAGACCAGTCGGCGCAGTGCAAGAAAAGTACCCAGAAGAGCAGGGACCATACGTCGTGTTCACCAGTGTGGCCAACGGTCGACGCAGCAGATGGCTGCAGCAGCAGGAGGTGAATGCAGTAGGAGCTGACGCCCCAGAGTTCATGCACTGGTCTGAGAAGCCCATCAGCTAGAGTCGGGCTGACCACCCCGAAGTAATGCCCAGACCCGGCTCCTATGCTTTGGTTTTGGACGCCACCTTTGCCACGGACAAGCGAGCTGCTCGCTTTTCCAGAGTCCTGATAGACAGCGGCAGCAGCATCAACATCTTGTACAAGGACACCATGGAGAAGTTGGGAATCAGGCAGAGGCAACTGTAGTCCAGCCGGACGGTGTTCCACGGCATAGTCCCTGGCCTTTCTTGCTCGCCAATCGGCAAGATCTTGATCGACGTCCTCTTCGGAGACAAAGATTATTTCCCCCGTGAGTCAATATGGTTCGAGGTGGTGGACCTAGAGAGCCCATACCATGCACTGCTTGGCCGGCCAGCCCTGGCCAAGTTCATGGCCGTCCCCCACTATGCCTACCTCAAGATGAAGATGCTGAGTTCCAAAGGGACTCTGACCATAACTGGCGACTACAAGAAGTCATCCGCCTGCGCATCAGAGAGCAGTCGGCTGGCCGAGTCCCTCGTGATCGCAGCTGAGAAGCGGCTGCTAGATCAAGTTGTGGTGATGGCAAGCAAGCAGCCAGAGATGTCGCCTGATCCCAAAGAGTCGGAAGCTGAGGGCTCGTTCAAGCCGGCCAAGGAGACAAAGAAGATACCTTTGGACCCGGAGCACCCAGAGAGGTATGCTGTCGTAGGCACCCACCTCGACAGCAAATAGGAAGGCGAGCTCGTCGATTTCCTCCGTGAGAATCAAGACATCTTCGCATGGTCCCCCAAGGACATGCCAGGTGTCCTGACGGAATTCGCCGAGAACAAATTACACGTACGATCTGATGCCAAACCAGTCAGGTAGCCTTTACGCCGCTTGTCAGAAGAGAAGAGGAGAGTTGTTGGGGAAGAGATTGCCCGGCTTCCCAGAATGGCTGGCAAACCCGGTCTTGGTGCTGAAGAAGAACAAGCAATGGCGAATGTGTATTGACTACACAAGCCTCAACAAATCATGCCCCAAGGACCCGTTCGCCTTGCCAAGGATCGACCAAGTGATAGACTCCACAGCCGGATGCGAGCTGTTGAGTTTCTTGGATGCATATTCAGGATATCACCAGATCAAGTTAAACCCAGCCGACAGGCTGAAGACTGCCTTCATCACGCCGTTTGGAGGTTTCTGCTACCTAACCATGACGTTCGGCTTGAGGAACACCGACGCCACCTTCCAACGATGCATGCAGAAGTGTTTCCTCAAGCAGCTCGGCAGAAATGCTCACGTCTACGTGGATGATGTGGTGGTAAAGATGGAGAAGCGTGGAACACTGCTGGAAGACCTCAAGGAGACCTTCGAGAACTTGCGCCGATTTCAGATCAAGCTCAACCCGGAGAAGTGCGTCTTCGGATTACCAGCCGGCCAGCTCCTTGGTTTCCTGGTCTCCGAACGCGGCATAGAATGCAACCCTGTGAAGATCAAGGCAATTGAAAGGATGGAGGTACCTAGCCGACTACTGGACGTACAAAAATTCACCGGCCGTTTGGCGTCCGTCAGCCGGTTCATCAGTCGGCTGGGCGAGAAGGCTCTTCCCCTATACCAACTCATGAAGAAGACCACTTTTTTCAAGTGGAACCACAAGGCGAGCAAAGCATTTGTCCAACTAAAGAAGATGCTGGCAACTCCACCTGTTCTAGCGGCTCCGACTCCTAAGGAGCCCATGCTCCTCTACATCGCCGCCACCAGCCGAGTGGTCAGCACAGCCATTGTAGTAGAACGCAAGGAGGAAGGCAAAGCACTACCAGTTCAGAGACCGGTATATTATTTGAGTGAAGTACTGTCGACCTCCAAGCAAAATTACCCCCACTACCAGAAGATGTGCTATGGTGTGCATTTTGCCGCCAAGAAATTGATGCCTACTTCCAAGAACATCCAGTCACTATGGTCTGCACGGCTCCTCTAGACGAGATCATCGGCAGCCGCGACGCTTCGGGACGAGTGGCCAAGTGTCCATAGATTTGGCCCCCTACACCATCTACTACCAACCTCGCACTGCCATCAAGTCACAAGTGCTGGCCGACATCCTCGTCGACTGGGCCGAAACCCAGTATCTACCACCAGCGCCCGACTCCACCCATTGGCGAATGCACTTCGACGGCTCCAAGATGCGCACCGGCTTGGGAGTCGGCATCGTCCTCACCTCTCCCAAGGGCGACAAGCTCAAGTATGTGCTGCAAATCTATTTTGCCGCCTCCAACAACGTCGCCGAGTACGAGGCACTCATTCACGGACTCCGGCTAGCCAAAGAACTCGGCATTCGCCTGATCCTGTGTGATGGTGACTCCGATTTGGTCGTCCAGCAGTCGTCCGGCGATTGGGACGCCAAGGACGCAAACATGGCAAGCTACCGCTTCCTTGTACAGCAACTCAGTGGGTATTTCGAGGGATGCGAGTTTCTCCATGTACCAAGAAATGACAACGACCAAGCAGACGCCCTAGCGCGAATCGGCTCCACTTGTTAGGCGATACCGTCCGGCGTCGCCCTCCAGCGCCTCCTCAAGCCGTCAATCAAGCCATCACCGGAGTCAGACTCCATCTTCGTGCCGGCTCCTCCTGAAGTAGTCAGATCCGACTCAAGGGCCCCCACAGACGGCACGAGTATTCCGGCAGGCAGCGCAGGGATCGTGGCAGTCGCACCCGGCCCGGGGACTGTGGAGCCCGGCCCGGAGACTTCGGAGCCCAACCCGGGGACTGCACCATTCTGCCCGGGGACTTCATCGACATAGCAAGCGGCTGTCGACTCCAACCCACCACCTCCCGGCACAGCCACCCTCGTCCAAGTCGTAGTCTTGGCAGTTGCAGAAATTGCAGCACCTTCATGGGCCCAGCCCATCCTCAAATTCATGGTGGACAAAGAGCTGCCGGCCGATGAGATCTCGGCTCAGCAAGTACAACATCGGGCGGCAGCGTACGCCATCATCAATAGAGAGCTCGTAAGGCGCAGCATCACTGGTATTCACCAGCGGTTTGTGGAGCCAGAGCAAGGCCATGCAATCCTCAAAGACATCCATCAAGGTGAATGCGGCCATCACGCGGCTTCAAGAGCACTCGTCGCCAAAGCTTTCCGCCATGGCTTCTTCTGGACGACTGCTCTTGAAGACGCCAAGTCTCTAGTCCAAAAATGCAAGGGGTGCCAGAAGTTCCACACTAGGCCTCATCAGCCGGCTTCAGCACTCAAAACTGTTCCTATTGCCTGGACCTTTGTTGTCTGGGCCTGGACATGGTCGGACCATTCAAGACGGCGCGAGGTTGTTTAACTCATTTACTTGTTGCAGTGGACAAGGTCACCAAGTGGATAGAGGCAAAGCCAATCTAGAGTTTGAATGGTCTGACTGTTGTGACCTTCATCTCCGACATCACAATTCGGTACGGCATACCACACAGCATCATCACCGACAACGGCACAAACTTTGCCAAAGGTGCCTTGGCCCGTTTCTGCGCGACGCAGGGCATCCGACTGGACATAGCGTCCGTTGCCCATCCGCAGTCCAACGGCCAAGTAGAGCGAGCAAATGGCCTAATCCTGTCCGGCATCAAGCCCCGGCTGATCGAGCCTCTGGAGTGCTCGGCAGGCTGCTAGCTTGATGAGTTGCCAGCCGTCCTCTGGAGCCTGCAAATGACTCCAAACAAGTCAACCAGCTTCACGCGCTTCTTCCTCGTCTACAGTGCCGAAGCCGTCATCCCAACGGACATAGAGTTTGACTCCCCTCGAGTCACCATGTACACCAAGGAGGAAGCAGAGGAAGCATGTCAAGACGGCGTCGATCTGCTGGAAGAGGGCCGGCTATTGGCACTTAGCCGGTCCAGCATCTACCAGCAGAGCCTACGCTGATACTACAATCGGAAGGTCAAGCCGGGATCTTTCCAAGAAGGAGACCTTGTGCTTCGGCTAATTCAGCGAATAGCTGGCCAGCACAAGCTCTCAGCACCTTGGGAAGGCCCCTTCTGTCAGGACCCCAACTCGATGTCACATCGATCTAGCCGGTAACACCTCATATCACTTTGCGGCCTCACGCACGGTATCCCCACGGGTGTCGCCTTACCTTTGCCCGGGACCGTTTGCGCCTTTTGGCTCACGTATATGATAGTGTCGCTAGCATCCATATGATAAGGAGCCTGGGCTGACATGACTAGTCGTAAACCCAAAGTGGCACAGACTTACAGGGACAGGCATCCATGACCCAGCTTCGAACGTGTCGGTCATCAGCAAGTGGGTCCGGGCTGTAGCACTGGGCTAGCAGGACTCCGGTAAACCGGGCTGTAGCGGGCTAATAGGACTCCGGTACTCAAAGCGTGACATTTCCCCGAAGGGACAAACACAGGAATGAAGAAGGACACATGCCGGCCAGCCTAAGTGTTCCAGAGCAGTAGCAAGCTACCATGGCTCAGCGGTAACACTAGGAGACATTTCCCGGTAAGAGAGGCTACTAAAGATAAACAACTAGATAGTCAGATCCCACACATACCAAGCATTTCAATCATACACACAATATGCTCGATATGTGCAAATACAACGAAGCATCACAACATGACTCTACGACACAAGTACTTTATTTAAGGCTCAGGGAGCCATACATAGCATACACAAAGATACGGGTCACACGACCCAGCATTCAAGTCATACAGTCATACAAACCAGCAGCGGAAGTACATTGTCTGAGTACAGACAACCAGTAAAGTAAAAGAGGCTTGGAAAGCCTAGCTATACTACGTGGTCCTTCACAAGCTCAGGGTCACCACCTGGGCCTTTAGCCTACTCGTTGATGTCAACATCTACATAGAACCCATCAGAAGGGGTTGCAGCGTCTTCTGTAAAAAATGTAAATTATAGCAACATGAGTACAAAGGTACTCAGCAAGACTTACATCAGATCCTACATACATGCATATCATCAAGAAGGGTTGGTGGAGTTATTGCAGCAAGCCAGCTTTGACTCTTGGCTAGACTATCCTACGATACTCCAACTTGAAATGGTTTTGCGCACACGAGTCCACTACTCACCACTTCAATACACTACCGAGGATCCACCTCCGTCTTCCTACGGAAGAGCCATCCTCGGCACTCACACTTATCTTGAGGCTTTTAACAGTTTCCATTTACTTGTCTATGAACTGTATAAGCAACCAAGTAGTCCTTTACCGCGGACGCGGCTATTCGAATAGATTATGATAACCCTGCAGGGGTGTACTTCTTCATACATGTTTCCACCACTTAGCGTCTGCACACGATATGTGCTCGGCAGACTTCAAGCGAAAGCCGACGTGGGTGTAGACCACGACCTACCTAAACACTTAAGCCTCTAGTCCAGGTTTATCGCCTATTCAGGTTCCATCCGCAGGGAGTCCGGCCGAGGTTTCCCATACGGCCCCGAACGATGTGAACAGGGTTCCCGAGATACCTAACGGGTATTCGGTACACCGTGCCACGTACCTACCGCATCACAGCCCACCCCTACGGTCAGCGCTGTCCACGGCCTCCAGTAGGCTACAAACACCAGAAACTACTTGCAACTCCTGGACAGAGAGCTAGGGTGAATAAGAAGTCGAGCGGGGTCATATTTCAGGGCCCAATGCATGGTAGTAGCTGTATCTTAAATCACACATACAGATCTCAGTGCTTAAGGTCGGCTTCAATGAAACAACCCACCATGTACTCCTACATGGCCTCTCATCGATACCTTTACCAAATCGTGTTCACCACACCACTCTCATTACCGACATAATCATTTCACTCTAGCCATCACCCAGATGAACCAGACCTGACACGACTCTAAACATAGCAGGCATAGCAAGGTAGGAACAACACATACATATGGTTCAATCAACTCCTACACATGCTAGTGGGTTTCATCTAGTTACTGTGGCAATGACAGGTCATGCAGAGGAAATGGGTTCAACTACCGTAGCACACAGCAGTTTGAAACGCGTTGTCTTAATGCAGTAAAGGAGAGCAGGAGCGAGAACATGGGATTGTATCGATATGATCAAATGGTTGGTTGCTTGCCTGATGGTTCGATGCACTGATACGGTTCTTCGTTAGGGTAATCACGGTACTCCTCGGAGGCAGAACCTGCCGCAAAGAACACCGATACACAACCATCACCAAACAATGTGCAACAATATGATGCATGCATGAAACATGGCAATATGAGTGTGTTGGGCTAATGTAACTAAAACCAGAAGGGTTTGAACAAATTTGAATCAAAGATTCAAATTTCAAACTCAAACATGGCCTTTAAAGTGCTTTTCCTTGTTCTGCTTGAAACATCAATTTAACTTGTTTGATCATGCATGAAAAAAGTACAGATGGATAGATTGGATTTTTCTGATCATTTTTCATATATAATTTGTCCAATTTGGAGTTACAGAATAAAAGTTATGATTTTTTGAAGTTTAAATAATATTCTGGAATTTCCTGATTTAAATTAAATCCAGAATTATATATATTGCGCCAGCATGACGTCAGTGGTCAACTGCGGCTGGCTGAGGTCAAACCTGACGTGTGGGGGCCACACGTCAGTGACAGGGGGGGTTTAACAGGATTAAATTAATCCTAATTAGGGATTAGTGGCGCTGGGGCCCACTGTCAGTGTCAGGGGGGGTAGTTAGTTTAACTGATTCGGTTAGTGCTAATCCTAATTAGCTACAGGGCTGGGCCCACCTGTCAGGGACACAGGGGGGTTCCTGCCGTGGTCAAGGTGGGTCAAACCCACCGGCGACATGACGCCGGCGAGGCCCGAGACGGCGGCGCGATGCGGGATCGCGCTACAGGGCACGGGCGAGGCCGTGCTTGGGCTCGTTGGAGAGCCCTTGCTCCCGCGCGTCGAACGGTGGTGGTGGCCGTGCCTGGGGTGGCCTGTACCGTCGACGGCGACGACCGTGGCGGCTGCCGGAGCTCGGTTGAGCTCGGGGTCGAGGCTACAACGGCTGCGGGGATGCGGGGTTGGCACCTACGGCTTCTACGTGGTGCGGTGAGGGCGTGGGTGTGCTCGGTTGGGCGCTACGGTGACCGTGGCCACGACGGCGACATCGCCGGCGGCGTCGAGCTTCGGAGCTCAAGGGGGCGGCAGCTACAGGAGGCTAGGGACGACGGGTCAAGGGGGAATCGAATCAGTGGCTCACCGCGGAGCTGCAGGGATGGTTAGTGGGCTCGGGGACGGCCGGAGTGCAGCGAATCGACGGCGATGACCTCCGGTGGCCGAGGAGGGGAACGGCGACATAGGCGGCGATGCAGGGCTTCCGGAGACCCGTGGATCGGTGGGGAGGAAGAGGGGGTCGAGGCGGAGCTCCTGAGCTAGTCGGGGGAGCGAGGGGTGGCCGGTGACGGCTGCTATGGCGAACGGCGGCGAGGGTGGTGTTCGGCCATGTGAGAGAGAGAGCGAGGGAGAGGAGGGAGGAACTGAGGGAGAGTGAGAGAGAGCAGGGGGGAGGCGTGGCGTCGTCCGGGGCATCGAGCGAGGAGGGGAGGGCAGGCAGGCAGCCAAGCAGGTGGCGTGGCGCGGTGGCGCGCGCGCGCGCCGGCCACACTCCCCTCCCTGTGTCGAGGACGAAGACGACAGAGGAGGGAGGCGGCTGGGCCGCCTGCTGGCTGGGCCGGCCAGCTGGCTGGGCTGCACAGGGAGGAGCCCAGGTAAGGCTCTCCCTTTTAATTATTTCTGTTTTCTAATTTCTGACATTTGTTTTGATTTAAATAAAATATTAAATCATTTATTTACCTTATGCCAATTTTTGCAGGAGCTAGATATATTATTCCAGAGCTCCTTTATAATTGGCATAATATTTGGACATATATTAATATATATAATTAATATATTTCCAATGCAAATATTTATGCATTAATTCCAAATGCCCAAAATAAATACCTATGAGCTCTTAAAAATATTGGTTTGATTTTTATCTCTGTCCAATATTTTCAGAGAGCAACATGAGCATTTTCTTGGACCCTTTTGGAGAAATTTTTATTTGGATCATTTTCAAAAATGATTCTGAGGGTTTCACAAATCCCCATTTCAAATTAAATGGAATTTTAAACATGATGCACACACTCTGATGCATGACTAGCTAGGGTGTGACACCTTCATCATCAGCAAGGTGTTGGGCAACGACTCCTACTACCTGATTGACGCTCAGAAGCCCCGAGGATGCAAAAGGGACGACTCCGGCAAAGAGACGGAGCGGCCATGGAATGCAAATCTCCTTCGAAGATTTTACAGTTAATGCAGTATGTATCAGGCTACATTTTGTATCAAAGTACGAAGACTTCGGGCCCCTCGAGAAGATCTCGGGGACTGCCTTCTTTTATGTATATGATAATGAGTTATGCCTATGAGTATGTTATTCTTTACCGCTTGGCACCGGGTTCGACTAGTCGGCCCGGGGACTTGCCGTCTTGAGCTATGAAATGACTTCCTGCAGCCGGACAAGTAGTGTGTGGCACTCAAGCCATCTCCTGTTAGAAGCCGCAGATTGCAGAGTGACTGACTGGCAAGCAGGAGTAAGGTAGAATGGGTGTCCATATGAAAAATGGCTAAGGACTCAAAGCATGCACATAGCTTAAGCTGGTTTCCAGCTTTTTTGCAACTGACTCTCGAGCAGCCGGCTCGCTGTTTTCTAAATTAACTTGCTAAAAACTCTAAATGGCTAAGTACTTGCCTCCCATAGAAGCCAAGTATTTGATCTAGCGGCAGTCCGTAGAGCGGCTGTCCGACTAGCCAAACGGCAACCAAGGGAAGGCAGCAAAGGAAAAAGCCAAAGAGCAATAAGCAAGAAGAGATAGAGCGCGGATAAATATTTACATAGAAAGGCCCTTGGCCGAATCATCAAATAAGAGTTCAAGATACACCCACACCCAGTGGGTGGAATTGTGCAAAATAACAAGTTCATGGAGACTACTAAGAAGCAAAAACAAAGATAAAGTGGCAGCCTAGGAAGCCATGGACGGACTCGGAGGACCAGAGGGGTCGGCGGTGCCAGTTGGCGGGGCAGTCGGCTGGTTGGTCTCTGCCTGATCACCCCTGGCGACAGCTGGCTTAGTTGTGTGCGGCTCGTTGCTAGAGGCGTGGTCGAGCTGGGGCTGGCCGTCTGCCTCGACCTCTGGCGCCTCCTCCTCGCCTTCCTCTTCGCCACTGGAGTCGATCACCTCCGCCGAGTCCTCGCCGTCGTCCGGGTTCATTCCGAACCACTCCGGCGGCGCCTCCTCGCTGTTCTCAGCCCGCTCTGGGACGAAGATACTGGTGTCGGTGTACTCAGTGATCGATGCGGCGTGCCTGACAAGATCGTCCTCCACCATTGCCAGCTCCGCCTGAGCTTCTAGCTGGAACGTGGCTAACTGGGCTAAACTCAGCCCATGATACCACGCCTTGGCGAATTCCAAGGCCCGATGGGCTCCCGCCCGGGCTGCAGAACCCTTCTAGGCCTCAAGACGGCCGGCTGCCACCTCCAACCAGTCGGTAGTCCGACTAGGGGTGCGTGGCGCCTGCATGTCCGGCCATAGGGCGACAATCGCCTGGGCGCCGACATGTTGAAGCCGGCGCAGCATCCGGTTGGCTGGCCGAAGGCGGGCCTCGATGCTGAGGACCTGCTCGCCAATAGTCCGGGGGGCGTTGGCGGCGATCTGTGCGCCGTCCGCCCTCCGTGCTTCATGATCAGCCTCGATGGCTTGATTGGCGGCGTACGAGTGGCCAGGGAAGAAGTCTGCTAAAGAAGAAGACCGAAGGAATAAGGTTAAGAATTTTAAGGCCGACTCGACTAGCAGTCGGCAGCCCAGAAAAGGAAACAAGGGGAAGCTCACCATCGATGAGATCTTTGATTGCTTGGAAGCCGGAGACCAGCGTCGCCTCTTTGTCAGTCCAGGAGGAGCTCTCGGACGCAAATTCGGCAAGAAGGGCGGCCTCCTTGTCCTCCGCCTCCCTCTGGGCCCTCTGGAGCAGCTCCTTCTGCTCCGCCAGCTGCGTAGCCAGCCGGTCGCGCTGCTCCGTTAGCCAGCCGCACTCCTCCTCCCTTACACGCAGCGCAGTTTTGGCTTCGCTTAGCTGCTGCTGAAGGGCGGCGTTGGCCTCTGAAAAAGGGAGGGGGAGGGATGTCAGTCGTCAGCAAAAAGAAATGTTGCCAGGGAGATCTGGCCGGACTGCTCAGTAGTCGGCCCGAATCTCGGGGACTACAACCCGCGGGTGTGCCAGCGCGCCCTCGCAGAGAAAGAAAAGGACTTACCCCGGCTGTCCGACAAGTCGGCGGTCCGCTTGGCCCGCTCCTCGACGTTGGCGTTGAAGGAGGTCACGCGGAGATTATGGTAATCCTGCATCAAATTTCAGAAAAAAAGTATCGGTACTTGGAACTCGCCGATTAGAGTTCCGAGCCGCCTGCTCAGCAGCCGGCCCGAAACTCGGGGACTACACCCAGTGGATGCGCTGGCCCGCCCCCAGAAAGAAAAAACAAGGAAGCCAAGCAAACGGAAGGATGCGTACCCGGATGGCCGTTCGTGATGCCAGGTATGCCTTGGTGCACTACTTGATGTCGTCGCCCTCGGCCCGGAGCTTGGCTTGGACGTCCAAGAGCGCTTGGTTCAACGGGCCCGTCCCGCCTCCCCGCACCCACCCGGTGGGCGTGGCGCTCGACACCTCGGTGTCCGGGATCGAGGAGCTCGCAGCGCCGGTCTCCAGAGGATGCGGCGCTGAAGCCGCCTTCGCGAGACAGCGGCGCGTCGGCGCACTAACCTCGAGGGCCAGACCCGTTGCCGCCGCGCCTCCGGTTGGCGGCACTGGCGGATCCACCGGTTGTCCGCCTGACGCGCCTTCGGAGGGTGGCGGTGGCGGCGCAATGACCTCCGGCGTAGCGGTGACGTCGGCGTCCCTCTCCATGACCGGGTTCTCATCGCCGGCTTCCCCAGTCTGCGCCGAGAACTCCGGTGGCGGCGGTGCAGAGTTTAAGGGGATGACAAACACCGCCGAATGGCGGCGTGCGGCTTCCTCTGCATGCTTATTCACAGTGTCGGTGGCCTCGGCCTCTGCCAACTTCTTCAGGGCGGCGGCCTCCGCCTTGTCGGCTTCCGCCATCTTCAGATGGGCGGCTTCCCGCTCCTCACGCGCCTCCCGCACGTTCCGCTCCGTCGCCTCCCGGAGGTCGGCGGTGGGGTCAACCCGCCGGGTGGTGGAGTTGGTCTCCGCCAACTTCACGACGGAGCCCGCGGACGACTTCTCAAGAGAGAGAGGGGCCCTGAAGCCGGAAAACAGAGTAAAGAAATTTCGGACAGACTCAATAAAGAAATACGAAGGTACGAAGGGAGGTGGTGCTTACGCTGAAATAAGCTGTGGCGTCTTCACCACCTTGCGGAAGCGGTTGGCCTTTGCGGCCGCTTCATCCCGCTTGGTCGCTACGGCCGAGCCCTTGGGCTTCTTCGGCCGACTACTGAACAAGCTCGCCCCGGCCATGCGCTTCTTGCCGCCGCCTTGGGGTCCGACGGAGCTGACGAGCCTGCGCCCGACTGGCCGGCTCCTGGTTGGTGGCGTGGGACGACCTCCTCGTCGTCATCGGGCCAGTCCTCAAGACTGGCCCCAAGTCTCGGGCCGCGCGCTGCGCCGCCTCCTCCCTCGGTGTTCTCCTCCAAGGCCGCCACCCCTAGGCCGGGGTCGTCAACATCACTCTCCGCTCGGTCGGGGAGGAATTCGTGGTCCGGCCCCACGGTGCCGGCTGCTGGCTGGAGGAGGGGGTTCTGACCAAAGCCGGCTGGTCAGATCGGACAAAACGGACTCGGCAAGAAAGAAGTCAGAGAGAAAGAGAAAAAGAAAACGACTCACTAGAGGCAGAGGGGTGGCATGTGAATACGGCTCCTTGCCGAACTCCCACTCTTCTCTAAGGTCGCAGCTCGCCAGATAATTCACCATGTAGGCCACCTCCTCGTGTGGCATCTCCTTGGTGCACATCCTACTCGGGTCCCGGTGCCCGCTCATCTGGCAGATCATGTGGGGGCGACTTTGAAGAGGGAGCACTCGGCGCGCCATGAAGGCGGCCAGCAAGTCCGGCCCGGTCAGGCCCTCTGACTGCACCTGTACTCGAAGCCGCGCAACGGCACCGGCTCCCGCAGGCGTCAACGTCCGGGCCTGGTGCGACCAGTTGGGTTGCCTCCCAGCCGGTGGGCCGGCTACGAAGGCCAGCAGGTTGATCCAGTCGCCCTCCACGGAGACGTTCTTCACGTAGAAGTATGATCGCTGCCACATCTTCACCGACTTGATCAGCTTGATGGCAAGAAACGGGTTGTCGGCACCCGACCTCCGCACGGTGATGAACGCGCCGCACTGAGCCGGCACGCCCGTGGCTTGTGTGCCGAGCTTGGTGTATAAGAACTCCCCCCAGAGCTGCAGGGTGGGGAGAACACCGATGAAGCCCTCGCACAGGGTGACGAAGGCGGACAGCAGCACCACCGTGTTGGGGGTGAGGTGGTGCGGCTGGAGTCCGTAGAACTCAAGGAAGGATCGGAAGAAGTTGCTCGCCTGCAGGCCCAAGCCGCGCAGGCAGTGCAAGCGGAAGACGACCCGCTCGTCCTCCTGCGGCGCCAGCGAGATTTCCTCCCTCGGCGCGAGGCGAACCCGAACGAGGTCCTCGCTGGGCAACCGACGCATCTTGTGGAGGAAATCGACGTGGTCGTCGTGGACCTCCGAACCGTCCCAGGTGCCGGAGTGCGCCGTAGGGGGCGTGACGGCAGAGGAAGAGCTCATCGTGAGCAGACTGCCGCAGCGCTCGACGTAGCTTGAGGTGCGGCAGAGAGAGAGAGAGAGAGAAGAAGAAGTAGTGGGAAGGTGGGATGCGCATGCTCTGCCGTTTCCCCTCCTCCCCCTACTTATAGCCTAGTGGGCTGCAAAGCCGAGGGGGCGGTTGTGGGATTTACTGCGCCCACTACTCCATGCCCCCCATGTTATTGCGCAAAATTACTGCATGCGGTAATTCCGTGGGAACCTCAACCGCCCCCCATGGCCGCAGCGGATCCGCTCGCGTGCCGAGGCGTGGTAGTGGCGGGCCCTGCCTGCAGACATGTCCCATCTCACGGATGGGTAGGCGGGCTAGCCTGGCCACTGGTTGACACGCGGTGGGCACGGAATGGGTGGCGGTCAGGAAGCTTAGCTCACACGCTACTGAGTTCCCGCCGGGGAATTCGAAAGCATTTTTGAACAAGTCAAGGTCCGACGACTCCGACTCCTACCAGTCGGCCCAGTAGAAGTCAAACGAGGTCTCACCTCAAGCACTCGGAGAAAGAAACTGTTGAGGCTCCTCGACTGATCGTCCGTGGTGCCTCACCAGCTTCGGGGACTACTGTCGGAGTAATGGGCCACGGGTAGGCTAACCCGAGGCCCAGAACCTTTCAAGACATCGGGGCTGACTGCGCCCCTCAAGACACCAGAATGGAGATCCGCCTTCCAGAGGCAGGCTAAAGGAACAGCCGATTGCCCGCACGCGGCCGAGTCCTGGAGGCGAGGTCAAGACGGGCCGACTCCCGCCTGGCAGCTCCCAGAGAAGCCGGCCATGGGGAGTCGGCCCACAACACCAACAAAGCCCATGCCCTCATCAGGGGGGATGGGACTCGGAGTGGCAAAAGTAAAGCCCACTCTCTCCCCTTTTTATGGGATGGCTAGGCCATAGTGCGCCGTACCAATGAAGATCTCTGTCTGCGGGCACTGTTGTCGTGCCATCCCTGACATCAACAACAGTGGGCGGAGTCCTGCACCCACGACGGCCTGTCGGTATGGTCCACGGATGATGGGCCCTACCAGACAGCGGGGGTCCAAAATACGGCAAGAGCGCCACCAGTCGGACCCGAAGGCAGCTGGCCCCCGGAAGTCGGCCTGCCCCTCCCACGGGCCCCACACGCCATTAACCAGACGAGACGGGGAGTGGCTATAGTAATGGCCCGCCAGGTGGCGGAGCTGTAGCCACGACCCCATGACCAAGCCTGCGTCGTTAGAGGCACGACTACAGTAATCGGCAGCCGACAAGACCCGCAAGAGGCAGGTACGGCCTGTCGGCTCCGTACCAGACCATTTGGCAGGGCCCACCAGCCGGCGGGCCCCAGTAGTCGGCAGAAAGGCCGGCAGGCGAAGGGACTGACGACTGGGCCCTGCGCCCAGTCGGTTTACCATTGTACCCCTGGGGGTAGGCCTATATAAACCCCCCAGGGAACCCATGCAAAGGGTTCCGATCCATTAGAACTAGGCCAGACCTTAGAGAAGGAGGAGAGCTGGCCTAGTCTCCTCCTGTCCACAGATACAGCTCGAGGAGCACCATTGTACTGACTTTGCCTTAGTGATCATGCGGAGACCCCGCAGAGCAGGACTTGGGGTGTTATATCCTAGGAGAGCCCCGAACCTGGGTAAAGTTTGCCGGCGTTCGTATCTACGCCTCATCCCGTTTCTAGGCACCGGCGACGTTCTACTCGCCCCCACCATGATAAGCCATCCATTGGCATATGTCGCACCCAACCCCTAACACCAAGCTCGCACCACACCTCCAACGCAGATTGGTGTGGACCTGGGTATCCCTGCGGAGAAGCTCACTATGGATCCGCTTATGGAGGATCCTTCCTCTGCTCAGGAAAAATCCTCAGATGTTTAGCCCTCGGTGTATGAGCTGGCTGTGGTCGGCCCCTAAATAGACTAGTTATCGTAGGTTTAAATTTAGTCATGTTCTTTCTGGGTCTGTAATCGTGGATTGTCCTGCTGCCTTTCTTTTGGGTTGTCTTTGTGAATGTTTGAACTGCTTTGTGTGCTGCCTGCTATGTGGGCATGCTTTTGTTACTGTTAAAACTATGTTTAATGGATAATCGATCTACTAGAAGCTGGCGTGTGTTATGTTGGAATGTCCGGGGCCTTAATTCTGATGATCGTCGGCGTGTTGTTCGTAACAAAGTGCATGAAAGTCTGGCTTCTGTTGTTTGTTTGCAAGAGACAAAAATGGAGTGTATGGACTCCCGATTTGTTAAAAAGTTTTGCCCTCATCATTTTGACTCTTTTGCTTTCAGTCTGTCAATCGGTGCTTTTGCTAGGGATGAGTTCGTTCATTGGTTATACAATCTCACCATCCCTTCATCTGAAAATTGGCTTGTCTTGGGAGATTTTAATTATATTAGATCCATTGAGAACAGAAATCTTCCTGGTGGGGATGCGAATGACATTTTTGTCTTCAATGATATTGTTGGCCACCAGGGCCTTCTGGAACTGCCTATCAAAGGAAGATCATACACTTGGTCATATATGCAAGACTGTCCCTTACTGGAGCAGTTGTACTGGTTTTCTACCTCTGCAAATTGGATAACTTGTTACCCTTCCACCCAGGTGCTGCCCCTTGCTAGGACCACCTGGGATCATGTGCCCTGTGTTGTGGCCATTAATACTTCCATTCCTAAGTGTAACATCTTTCGCTTTGAGAACTATTGGGTTGAGTTGCAGAGTTTATTGGACTGTGTTTCTGCTTCTTGGGCTTCTACATCCAACAAATCTCACATTTCAGTTGTTATTGCTGACAAATTTAAATCTCTGAGGTGAGATCTTAAGAGTTGGCACACAAATATTTCCAAAATGAAATCCCTCATTGCCAAGTGCAACAGGGTGGTTTTGATTCTGGACTGCTTGGAGGAACTGAGGCCTCTTTATAGGCATGAATTTAACTTCCATAATGTGGTTAAACTGCACATAGAGCATCTCCTGCACCTACACTTTCTGGACTGGAAGAAGAGGTGTACCATCAGGTCTATCAAAGTGGGGGAAGAGAATACTAAATTTTTCCATGCTATGGCTTCTAAGAGATATAGAAATAACTCCATTTCTTCTTTGAGGCTAGCTAATGGTACCATTGCTTCTAATCATGATCAAATGGCTGTTGCTATTTGGCGGAATTTTAAAAGCAGGATGGGCAATAGTTCTGGCATTGATATGTCTTTTGATCTTTCTTCAATATTGGTCAGGGTGGATGGTCATGATTCCCTCACTAAGCCTTTCAGCAAGGAGGAGATGGATAACACTGTCAAAGGTATGCCCATTGACAAATCCCCTAGGACAGGTGGCTTTAATGGTCTTTTCTTCACGAAATGTTGGCCCATAATCAGTAAGGATTTCTATTAGCTAGCCAATTCTTTTCATGAGGGGCTGCTAACCTTGAAAACATCAATTATTCCTACATTACTCTAGTTCCAAAGAAGAGATCTCCTGAGTTTGTTAATGATTTTAGGCTTATCTCTTTGACTGGGATGGAAGTTAAATTCCTCTCTAAAATGGCAACAAATAGAATGTAGTTTGATATCATGAAATGTATTCATAAGAATCAGTATGGCTTCATCAAATCAAGAACTATTTAGGACTGTGTTGCCTGGACTTTGGAATATATCCATCAATACCATCAGTTCAGAAGGCCTATTGTGATTCTCAAGTTGGATTTTGAGAAATCTTTTGATTCTATTAAGCATGAGGCTTTATCCCAAATCCTGAGGCACAAGGGCTTTAATGAGAGATGGATTCTTTGGGTCAAACAGTTCTTAACAACAGGAACTTCCTCTGTCCTTCTTAATGGTGTCTCTAGTAAGCAATTTGCTTGTAAGAAGGGTGTTCGGCAGGGTGATCCCCTCTCCCCACATTTATTTTCCATTGAAGTAGATTTGCTTCAGTATGTGGTGAATGATATGCACTCCAAAGGTCTCATGCAGCTTCCAATCCCTTGCCATGACAAGGATTACCCAATCATCTATTATGTTGATGACACACTCATCATTTTGCCTGCTGATGAGTCTCAGTTGCTGTTCTTGAATAAAATGTTGCTCTTATTCTCCAAGTCTACTGGGTTGCATGTTAACTATCACAAAGCTTCTATGCTGCCTATAAATGTAGACTCTGTGGAAATTGCTAGGCTTACTGTTGTGTTTGGTTGTGTGGTTGGCACTCTACCTTTCGCTTATTTAGGTCTTCCTGTGGGTACCACCAAGCCTAAGATTCTGGACGTAATGCCTCTGGTGAACAGTATGGAGAGGAATCTATCTGTTAGTTCTTTTTTCTTACTCATGGTGGAAGGTTGCAGTACCCGACCTCTTCTTTGTCCTCTGTGCCCATCTTTTCCTTTGCAGTCTGGACCTTCCTCCTGGTATTTTGAAATAGTTGGAAAGAATTCAGAGGCAATGTCTTTGGAGGAAATATGGGCATGATTCTGGTCAGTCCTTGGCAGCTTGTAGGCTTGTTTGTAGGCCTCAAAATAGGAGAGGTCTAGGTATTCTCAACTTGAAACTTCAAAATGAGGCTTTGCTCCTCAAACATGCTAGTAAATTCTATAACAAAGTGGATGTGCCTTGGGTGCAACTGATCTGGAATACTTATTATCATGAGAGAGTGCCTCATGCAACTATTCTCTATGGTTCTTTCTGGTGGAAGGATATCTGTAAACTGATGGATAAGTTCAGGATGGTATCTACAGTGCATGTCAACAGGGGAGATACTGTTCTCTTCTGGTCTGACTCTTGGGTTCTTGGGGACACCAACACACCCCTTGACTAAAGGTTTGCAAGACTCTTTTCATATGAAATTGATCCTCTTGTGTCTACTGCTGAAGTCTTTGCTTCTGATGAGATTTCCTCACTATTCCACATGCCCCTATCTAAGAGAGGTTTTGGAGAGCTCCAATCTTTGCAGAACCTACTTCTTCACTCCAAGCATAATCTGGAGTTAATGGTATATGGGTTTGGAACGAAGATGGAAAGGGGTATACCGCCAAGAAATATTATACCTTCTTGCACAAGAATATTGTGTTCAACCCTCTTCTATCTTGGGTGTGGGCTAGTTGTTGCACCATGAGAATTAAGTTTTTTGCATGGATGCTGATCATGGACAAATTAAACACCCAGGATATGTTGGAAAGAAGACACTAGCATGTCTCTGATTCAAACCTCTGCATTTTGTGCCCCACATGCTCCAAGGAGGACAGAGATCACCTATTTTTCCAATGCAATTTTAGTTGTAGAGTCTAGAATTATCTTCAAATCTATTGTCCGGCAGGTGATGATATGGTTGCTATTGCTTATCATGCCCGAAGAGAGTTTCCAAACCTTTCTTTTCATAAGTGGCTTTCCTTGCCTGTTGGAACATTTGGAATGCTAGAAATGACAGGGTCTTTAGAAATATCAGACCCTCCTTTAGAAGGTGGAGGGCCGGCTTTATTTTAGATATTTCTCTTTTGGCTCATAGGATTAAGCCTAAGTTTAAAGAGGAGCTGCTTAAATGGATTTCTTTTTTGCCACATTGAAGTGAGACTATTCTCTTTTTCTTTTTTCTTTTGGGTATTTTCGACCTTGTAAAGAACTGTACATTTGTAACCTTATGTTATAATAAATAATTTGCCGTGGGGTCCGTACCCTACAGTTTCAGGTCAAAAAAACCTAACCCTCGGTCAGTGTGGGGATTTCTAGTTAGAAATCATGGTGCCACATCAAAGTTGTTCCATTGTTACTCAAAAAACACACCTCTCCATACATAGTTTGGGCCACACGCATGGAGTGGTTGTCTTCGGGCACTAGCTACTTACATGATTATTGGCGAGCTAGCCCATCTCTGGGGTCGCATGGACGGCCATCACTTTGACCAACAACAAGAGAGAGGTTGTACGACCAAGGTGGATTATTCTTGGTCCATTTTGTGATCCATCTTGGTGAGATATGCCTCTCTGACCTGCCAACTGAAAGTGTGTATGTCTGGGGGGGAGGGGGTTGCTACTTCACACTTTGCTAGGTGAACCTTGGTTGCGGGGGCATGCATTCATAGCTTAGGATTCCCTTCATGGCGACACGAGGGGGCTGCTAGCTACTTCACACTTTGCTAGGTGAACCTCGGTTGGGGGGGGGAGGGGTATGCATTCATAGCTTAGGATTCCCATCGTGCCGACACGAGGGGGGGGGGCTGCTAGCTACTTCACACTTTGTTAGGTGAACCTCGGTTGGGGGGGAGGGGGCATGCATTCATAGCTTAGGATTCCCTTCGTGCCGACATGAGGGAGGTGGGGGCAAGCAATACCGTGCGCTTTGCGAGAGAGGTGCCACATCGAAGTTGCATTTGGTATTTGAAAATCAAACCACCCTTTTGATACATAAATTTGGTCCACATGCAAGTGTGTTCATGTTCTGACCCTCTCCCGCATCATTTTTCACCAAATTTATGAACATTAGACAAGTCGGATGACACAACAGACACTGTTCACTCAAACTAACCGTCTGCCACGCCGATGCCACTGTCACGCACACATCTGCATAGTACATTGGGCTCCACGAGCCTCCCCCTCCCAAAAATATTTGCCCGCCTCGAGGGTTTTTCTGTTTCATGATAGGTTGTTATCTCCGGACCGTGTGCTATGTTTATTGTTCCCAATCCCACCTGCATCCTTAGAAAATATCTGCTTGCGTCGAGGTTTTTTTTGTTACATAACACACGGTTGTTATCTCCGGACCGTGTGTGATGCACTATCATCAAAATTTTCAATAGCCCGGCATTGCACTCCCACGATTGACTCCCACGTAGTAAAATTTTCAGTACCCGCGTCATTTCCTCAAACACCCCCCTCCACACACACACGCAACACACACACACATACACACACACCTCTTCGGGCGTGCGCACACACACACACCCTTCCTCGCTCGAAACCCTAGCAAGGTCCCCGCCGCCGCAAGGCCTCCATTGTCAACATCTACCGGTTTACCCATGCAGCTTACCCACCGATCTCCATACCCAGGCCACCCTGAGTTTCTTAGATGACGCCTGCCAAATGCCCCCTTTCCCACAGATCCCCATCCGGATCCCCCACTCTAGAGCGTCGCAGCGTAAGCCTGGCTACGCTTCCCATGGAGCTCGAGGAGCGACTGGCCCAAAATAGATGTATAGTGGTCTCTTCGCCCGACGTCGCCGAGGAAGCTAATGACCATTACTGGCGGCAGGCACTCAAGCAGCGGGCTAGAGTATGCTGGCATGTCTCGGCCGCCGGCTACGACATCGAGGTCATCGACAGCGACGACCTGAGACGGGCTATGTCACAGGTTAAGTGGCCCACCCCAACCCCTCGGGTTCAACCGCCGTCGATCTCATCCATGGCCCCACCGCTGATCTCCTCTGGCTCACTTTCAACAATTTGCCATTCTACATCGCCATCGAGCCCCTTTTGTCATTTCTGAAGGACACGTTCTGCGAGGCTGGCTTGGGATCCACAGCTTCCAAGTCAGACCTCATCGACAGTGACCACGAGGAGGTCACCCTCTCCGGCTCTTCCAAGGGGAAAGAGCCCATCTGCTCTTCCAAGGGGAAAGAGCACATCTGCTCTTCCAAGGGGAAAGCGCCCGACTGCGACATCAGGGAGGGCACCCTGCAGTCGTGGTCTTCCAAGGGGAAGGAGCACATCTGCGACAACATGGAGCGGATCTAGGGTCCGTGCTCTTCCCACGGGAACGAGCCCATATGTGACAAGTGAGGAAACCCATGATTTGCCGTGCTTCTTCATAGGGGGAAACCCATGATTTGTTTTGTCGAGTCCCTTTTGTAGTGTAGTGAGAATATGTCTAGTTTTAATTGCTATATCTGGTTGTTTGCAGTATGCTTTGTTTATTTCAGTTGTTCACAATGTGATGCTCTATATGTGCACTTATTTACTGTGCAGTACATTTCATCAATCTAGTTTTAAACATACCGATAGGAATGCATATATTTGCTTGCTGTTAAGCCTGTTATAGCTAGCATATGCCTCTTTTAAAGTTTTTTTTATTGTTCGGTTGTTTGTAGTTAGCATATGTCCAGTTTCAAATGCTATCTTTGGTTGTTCGTAGTATGCCTTGTTTATTCTAGTTATTCACAATGTGATGTTCTACATGTGCAAGTATGAACTATGGAGTTCAATTTCATCAGTACCAGTTTCAACAATACCACTATGAATGACTACATTTGGTTGCTTCATCTTGTAGTTAACACGCCTTTGCATTTTTATTTAACAATAACGAGTGTACTTAGACTGGCACAATACTAGTTTGAATGACTATGTTTGCTTGTTGTTAAATGTTAGGCCTGTTGTAGTTAGCGCACCTTTCCACTTGTTTTGCTTTACTAGCATGCTTAAACCTGCACACTTAAGCTATCTTTTGGTGATTATTTTGTCTGCCATGGATAATTTTGGTTGATGTTTAGCCTGTTGTGCTTAACATGCTTCTCGATGTACCTACACGTGACAATTTTGGGAACGACTGCTGTTTTCCATCGAGGTTAGTTTCATCCCATGGCTTATATCTGCTCACTGTTCAGGATATCGGTAGCTGGTACCATATAAGGCCGGCGGCTGATAAGGGAGTAATCGGTGAATTGGACTTTTAACTAAATATATCTGCAACCCATTTATCGTTAGGTTAACTAGGGCCATATGTAATATATCTGAGGCTACATAGCAACATGCACTGTACTTAATGTCTAAATATGCAATCCTAGGCTACATAGCAACAAGGAAGAGTGTTACATTAGTGTTCTAATGAAGTCTAGATATACGTAGAAGAGCAGCAGCAGCAACAACAACAACACATCCCTATTTGGATACTCAACTTAGCTAGAGGTTAGAGTTAGTTTCTAGCTCAATACTAACCCTGAACTAACTCCATCCAAAGAGTTCTTTGGATGGCAGGGTTATATTGACAATTAATGCACTAGGAGGACTAGCTCCAATTAGCACCTCCTAGGTTGGATAGTTTTTTTGGGTGGGTTATAGATGCAACTAGCTCAAATTAGCCCTCATGTTTACATATACTTTAGGGGTATTTGAGCCAGAACTAGCTCAAACTAACTGTAACCCATGGATACAGCAACAGTTAGTCAGCCGATAATTTGTAAGAATGCACTAAACTCCTTCCGGCCCATAATATAAGATGTTAATTCATCTAATATGTGAGTATATTGGATGTTATAAGGTACTCCCTCCGTTCCTAATTATTCGTCTTTTTCGAGATTTCAAATGGACTACCACATACGGATGTATATAGACATATTATAGAAGAGTGTTGTACTACATCATTATGCAATTGCTGTTTAGCTTCTAATATTAACTTGGTGCTTTTAGGTACATATGTCATTGGTAAAGATTCGCGCTTTGACCCTTTCTGCGTATGTGGCAATGAGATATCGATGAACCAGCATCAAGTGAGGAAGCTGATAAAGATTGTTAGTAAAATGGGTCCAAAGATCGCAATTAAACTATTTGTTTACACTTTATCCAAGACAACAGCAAACTGCATGATGGTAAGTAAGAACTCTGCAGCCTTCTTTTTACTGCCCATAATGAGTTGTGTTAGATGACAACGTCTGAATCTTTTTCCTTTGCAGTGGTTGCCAAAGCAGTTTACTCAAGATTACCTCTCAAACTATATGATTGCTGGGCATGCAAAGTTTAAAGTATTTCTTCCAGAACACGATGATTATCTAGATGTTTTCATGAAGACCGTGAAGGATGGGCAGTCGGCCATCACAAGGGGTTGGACTAGAGTTGTGCTTGCCTTCTGCATGGAGGAGGGCACAATATGGGCATTCCGCTTCACCTTGCTCAGCAACCAGAATATATTTCGCCTCTTTCTTTACTGTCTTTAATAGTACAAGTATACAACTGTAGTTCATCATTCTTTATTTGGTTCTTATGTAATTCTTGAACATATGTACCTATGAACCGAATAATGCATTGGTTGTTCGAACCTGATGGATATGAATAAAGTTGTATCATACATTCAAATTCAAATTCAAATCTGGTACAATTTGAAATAGTATCAACTAAATTACAGTGAAATTATGCTCTCCAGGTTGTTACGGCACACACGGTTGGTAAAACACAAACATTTGCAATATACACCATAATCCGAGATGGTTCACATAGAGGAAACGTGTGCATGCATGCACACAGTTACCGTTTGCAAAGCGTGTGTGATGTCAGACAATATCACAGACGCTGTTGGAAAACTAAGCGTTTGTGTTAGTTGTCTTATTGCACATGATTCTCAACCATGAACTGTTTCTGATGAAGTACGCATCATAAATGTTGCACCCCAGAATAGCGTGTGTGATAGTTGTCGTGTACGACTATGTTACGACGGTCCGACATTTCGTAATCCTGTCCCACACTCGTACAACGATTAGCAAATCTTCTTAACAGTAAACCGTTTGTGATGGGCCGCGCATCATACATGTTCTATAGTAGTGAACCATTTGTGATGGGTCGCGCATCGTAAACGTAGCACCACAGAATACCGACTACGATGGCAATTCGAGCAGAAACAAGTAGGAGTACTGTAGGGGACCTATCCCCGACGGTTTCTTGGTCGTGTGGGAAGGACCCCCCTATCTCCCACACTCACGTCGTGATGGTTCCAAATGCCATCGCGTAACGGGGTTAAAACCGTTTCTATAGCACCGACGCGCACCAGTGTGGGTTGTAAGCAATCTTGATGGCACTCACGTTGTCACAGTAGAGAGACACGCTCTTCATATTGATGCCATAGTCCTTGAGGGTTTGCTTCATCCACAACAATTGAGCACAACAAGAACTAGCAACAATATACTCAGCTTCAGCTATAGACAATGATACGCAGTTCTGCTTCTTTGAGGACAGACATACAAGGATCGTCTGAGGAAATGGCATGTGCCTGATGTTGACTTGTGATCCACTCGATCACCAGCATAGTCAGAGTCAGAATATCCAATGAGATGAAAAGCCAAGCCCTTGGGATACCATAATCCAAGTGTTGGAGTGTGAGCTAGATATCGAAGAATATGTTTCACACCCTTGTGGTGTGATTCCTTCGGTGTAGCTGGAAAGCGGGCACACATGCAAACACTAAGCATAATATCTGGCCTAGGTGCACATACACTACAAAGAAAGACACATCCGTGACATTTTGGGCTGAACGAATTTTTTTTCCTGTCATACTTATGACACTTCTATCATGATAATTGTGACAACACCCGGTATCATCATAGATGTGGTGGGGTCCTACTTCTACGATAAAAAATCATGACAAAAAATGGACTTTTCGTCCTGGGCGGGCCAGAGACACGGCTGCATGACATTCTTTTGGTCGTCCATGACGGAATAGACTGTGGTAGAAGTGAGGGCGAGGAAAATATCGGGGAGTTCCGGGTTACGGTGGGTGGTCGGGGGCCAAGCGATGCGCGTTTCTCTCGGACGTACGTGCGTGTTTGTGAGGCAGTGCTCTCTAACTGAACCTGAGCGAGGCGTTGGGCTCTAACTGAACCTGAGCGATTGCACTACAGGCTACGCGTTACTGAACCCGAGTGATTCCTTCGCTACTGCTGCTAACTGAAGCCCATCGAACACTGCTGCCTCCTTCCCTTGATGAACTATGAGTATTGTTGGGGGGGTTTGGATGAACAGTTGCTGGTGGGGGGTTGGATGAACAGGGCCCCGTGGTAGTAGAAGCCCTTGCCGCTAGATGAACAGGGCCATGATCGATCGAGCCTGTGGATGAACATGACTCCATGGAGGGGTGGATAAAAAGGACCCCGTGGAGGGCTGGATGAACAGGACGATCCCGTGGAGGGCTGGTTGAACAGTAGTCGGTGGAGGGCTGGATGAAGAGTAGCCCGTGGAGGGGTGGTTAAACAGGACCCCGTGGAGAGGGCTGGTTGAACAGTAGCCACGGTGGAGGAGCGCGCGGTGGAGGCTGGATGAACAGGAGCCTGTGGATGAACATTCGTAGGTGGAGGCTGGAGGAGGTCGACACTGGATGAACAGTAGCCGTGAGGCAGCCGATGGTGGATGAACAGTAGCCCGTGGAGGCAGTCGACTGTGCATGAACAGTAGCCCATGGAGGAAGTCGACGGTGGAGATGAACAGTATCCTGTGGAGTCCCATTTTGCGGTACGCACACCCCTCGTGATGAACATGACCCCTGTTTCGACTGTAGCGCTCTAACACAAGTCTGTTTCCTCAGTTTTGCGGTATGCCATACCCATCCCGATCAACAGGACCCCGTTTCCACCGTAGAAGGTTGCTTCCTCTATTTTGCGGTACGCCAGACCCCTCCTGATGAACAGGATCCCATTTCGACTATGGCCGATCGAACACAAGGCCGTTTCCTCCGTTCTGTGGTACGCCAGGCCTTGTTTCCATCGGTTGTTCCATCCAAGACGGTTGGCTCCCGATGGACACGACGACGCATTCCGTTCCGACCCAGCCGATTGCCTCCCATGATCACGACGACAGCGCAACTTCTCCGTCCCGACCCAGACATGTACACGAGCCCTGGCCGTACGTATGCGCGAGTAGGCGTTTGAGACCCCGCCCCTATGTACGTATGATGCTGTATTTTCTTTCTTGCACCCTGGCCAATGTACGTATGGGTACATGCTACATGCGCGCCTATACATCGACCAATATGTACGTACACTTTCGCGACCAGAATGACAATGCTACATACGCATCGACCAGGTGGGTCCCGACTGTCAGGCACTTCCTTGCGTGCGAAGCTGTAGCTGGTGGGTCCCAGCAGTTAGGGGGAGAATCATTTTTTTCCCGTAATTTGGATGCACTTCCTTGCGTGCAAAGATATAGCTGGTGGGTCCCAGCAGTCAGGGGGGAAACATTTTTTTAACGAAATACGGTGGTCCGTCCGGTGGGTCCCTGTTGTCAGGTGGAGGAATAATTATTTTGCGCGTAATAAGGAGGCACTTCCTTGCTACAGCCGTGGACCTAGCTGTCAGCTTCTCCACGTACTTTACTCTTCCGATGGAAGTCGGTTGTTGACCAGATTGACCACACCGCGCCGAGAGCACCAAGGCTATGGACGAGGGCGAGGCCTAGGAAGGGGACGACGCGTAGCCAGGGAAGACGCGGAAGTGGATGCCTGTCGGTGTCAAAACCGGCGGATCTCGGGTTGGGGGTCCCGAACTGTGCGTCTAAGGTCGATGGTAACAAGAGACAAGGGACACAATGTTTTACCCAGGTTCGGGCCCTCTCTATGGAGGTAATACCCTACGTCCTACTTGATTGATATTGATGAGTATGAGTATTACAAGAGTTGATCTACCTCGAGATCGTAATGGCTAAACCCTAGAGGTCTAGCTTGTATGTCTATGATAATGATTTCCCTTCCTCTCTGGACTACGTCCTCCGGTTTATATAAGCGCCGGGAGGATCTAGGGGTACACAAGGTGGGTTACAAAGAAAGGAATCGACATATCCGGTCGCCAATCTTGCCTTCCACACCAAGGAGAGTCCCATCCGGACACGAGTGCAGTCTTCGGTCTTCGTATCTTCATAGCCCATCAGTCCGGCCCATGGCAAACAGGCCGGACGCCCGAGGACCCCTTAGTCCAGGACTCCCGTAGTAGCCCCTGAACCTGGCTTGAATGACAGGGTATCCGACTTGTTGATCTGTCTTCTACATTGCAAGGCGGGTTCCTCCTTCCAAACTCCCAAACAGTCCTCAGATGTACCGATGTGTCCGGACCTGTAACTCACACCACACACAACCGTAGAGAGAATATACTATTTCACGAATGCAATATGGTTACAACTTATTTATAACATGACATCATGTTTGCCTGGTCACTATATCGAACCGTTTTGTCTGCCATCCCGTATTACGAGATGCCATTTCCATTGGCACGTCTTCTCAAAGCAGAGATCATGTCCCCTTATTACGAGATTCCCATCAATATAGGCGTTGGTAACCCAACCGTGCCATTTACACAACCCTTGGGAATAGGCGAGTTTTAAGGCGAGTAGGGAGGCACTTGATATTCGCGGCCTTTATAAGGGGACAAGGATTCGTCCTCACTCACCCCTGCCTTCTCCTTCCTCTGCCCATCCATTCTTGAGCTCCAGCGCCCAAGCCCTAGCTTCCCCCGCCGGAGAAAACACTCCCACCATGTCCGGATCCAGAGCTGTTGGCAAGTGGATGGCTTCATCTATTAAGAAGAAAGACATCACGGACCTTCGAGAGGCCGGATACTTGGCCAAGGAGATCATTCACCGTCTCCTGGCCGAAGGACAGATCGTGCCTACCCCCGAGCCCCACGAGATGGTTGTGTTTCTCACACATTTTGTCCGCGGGCTGGGATTCCCTCTCCACCCATTTGTCCGTGGACTGATGTTTTACTACGGGCCAGACTTCCATGATTTAGCCCCCAACTTTATCCTCAACATCTCGGCATTTATAGTCGTTTGCAAGGCCTTTCTCCATATCCCGCCTCACTTTGGTCTATGGCTGAGGACTTTGAATGTAAAGTCAAAGGTGGTGAGGGGCCAACAAGTAGAGTGCAGAGGCGCCATGGTGGGAAATATGCCCAACGTCACATGGCCTGAAGGCTCCTTTGTGGAGACGGTGAAGGGGTGGCAGTCGGGGTGGTTCTACATCACCGAACCGTGCAACACCAACTGGGCTGCGGTCCCCGAATTTCGATACAGAGCTCTGCTGTGGCTTACCTCCTGCCAAGAGAAGAGCCTTGCCTGGGGTTCTTCGAGCAAGCTGACTGGGCTCCAGACGTGCGTTGAGAACATGATAACCAAGAGGATCAACCTCATCAACTTGATCCAGGTTATGCTCATCCGCCGGCTCCTTCCGTGCCAACGCTGGACTTGCTATTTGTGGAAGTTCGATCTGACCAAGCACCAGACGCTACTAGAGCTCTTCGCACAATGCACAAAGATATCTGGAAAGTGCTCTTCAAGGCCAGCGAGACACCACCGCCCACGACCGAAGATCGTGGGCTCAGCTTAAAACGCCAAGCCAATTTGGTAAGTTCTTTCATGTATTCAAGGTATAGCCTTTATTGGCATATTTTCAGAAGGAGTCTAAGCCTTCATATCCATTTTTAGGCCTGGATCGACATAGCGGGGTGGATTAATTGTCCAGCTCCACTACCCGAAGATGAGGAAACCCCACTCCTAACGAAGATGCTATTTTTGGCTCCTTATGATTTACCGGAGAAGAAGGTCAAGAAGACGACCAAAGGGAGCAGGAGCGGCCTCCACCGAAAGGGTGCTTCTGACATGTCGTCTGAAGACGAGACTGACTCTTTGGCCGCCGAAGACGATGGCTTGGAGGAGGAAGAAGGCAGCTTCCCTCAGAGGGGTGAAAGAAGAAAAGAGAGGCCTCCACGAATCTGGAGGTGAAGGCACCCAAGAGGGGGAAGGGCTCCCTTGCAGATAACTCTGCATGGGATGTCGAAAGCAGTCCGGAGCGAATGCCCCGGACCAAGCTTCGGGCTGCGTCGTAAGTACCAAAACCTATGCACCTCCCAATACCTGACCTTTCCAGTTTATAATATTAATATGTTTAAACTATACCATTACAGTCCGGCCCGCGATCCTCGACAGAGGGTTCGCTAGAGTCAAAGGAAATGGCGAGAATGTCTCCGCAGCCCGCTCACTCTGCCTCACCCAAGGGTGATGATGAGGTGGCATCCCAGAGGACCTTCCCAAACCAGGGGAAGGTTCCAGAAATCGTTAAGGTGGTGCCCCAGGATGACTCCTCGGCTGCCGGACACATGGGTGAGAAAGCCCCCATGGGGACTGGCAATGGGGGCCAAGTTCTCTTCGACCCTCAGCTGGATACCATTCCAGAGACCTACACAGCTCCAGAGTCCAGCGAACGGCCTTCCCCGAAAGGAGGAGGTGTGCCTCTTCCACCGGTGACCTCTGTCCAACCAGAGGCACCTAATAATCTACTAGAAGCGCTGCGAGGCGCCTCCATTATGGATGAGTACTCTGTCCTTATGGGTACGGTGATCGAAAAGGTTCAGTCCGCCAAAAGCGGACTGATCGAAGCCTGCGCTAGCCTTTTAACAGGCTTTGAGGTAACAATTGTAGAAAAAATATCGCAATGTGGACAGTAGCCCCTGATGCTCGGTTCGGTGTCCAGAAAGAAAAAAGCCGAACAGGGGATCAAAATAATTTTCGCAGGAGTCTACATAAGATGTCTATGTGAATAAGCAGGCTTCGCTGCTGGCTGCTGCCACCCATACTGCAGAGGTCGTCGGACTGAAGCAAAACCTGGAGCGGGCCGAGAAAGAGCTCGGCCTCTTGAAGAAGCAGCTGGAGGACAGCCAAGGTATGCAGTATCCTGCATGTATATATAGGAGGGATGAATGGTTCGTGCTGACTAAAGTGCCATGAACTTTATTAGGGCACACAACCGAGGTGGCGGTCCTCAGGACGGCGTTAGCAAAGGCCAAGGACAAAGCGGCCAAGGAACGCACCGCGCGCGAGAAGCACCAGGCCCGGGTCAGCGAGGTTCAGTAAGAGCTCTAGGACGCCGTCAAGAAGTAAAAGTCCTTGGAGCGTGATTCTAAGATGGAAGCGTCCGAACTTGCGAAGGCCCGCCAGAGCGCACAAGAGGCTGGAGCCGAAGCCCAGCGCTCCCTTCAGGAAATCCAGGTGGCCCGGAAGATCGCGACGGGTAAGGCTTTCATTGTGCAAAGCAAGTCTGTGAAGGAAGCCTTCCTTTTACTTACCCGAATTTGGAGCTCTCCAGGGGCGTTTATAGATTAGCCACATAGCGTATCAGACGCTGCCGAGTTCTATCAAGCCGAGGAAGGGAGTTCTACAGAGAAGCTGTTCTGGTCTCAATATCTTGGACCCGAACATCTGGTGTCCTTCAGCGACCAACTGAAATAGCTGGTCGAGCTGCACAAGGTGGCCGAGCTAGCCATGAAGGAGCTGATAGTCTGACTATGGCCTACCACGCTAATACCTAACAGCTACTTTGGACTTGTCAAGCGGCTTGGTGATGCCTGCCCCCGGCTCGAGGTTATAAAGCGGTCGGTCTGTATCGAAGGTGCACGAATGGCCTTTGCCCACGTCAAAATGCGCTAGGCTAAGATGGATGCCAAGAAGCTATGATCGAAGGGCCGCCCGATGGCAAGGAGCACCACTGTCGGTGTCAAAACCGGCGGATCTCGGGTAGGGGGTCCCGAACTGTGCGTCTAGGTGGATGGTAACAGGAGACAAGGGACACGATGTTTTTATCCAGGTTTGGGCCCTCTCGATGGAGGTAAAACCCTACTCCTGCTTGATTAATATTGATGATATGGGTAGTACAAGAGTAGATCTACCACGAGATCAAGGAGGCTAAACCCTAGAACCTAGCCTATGGTATGATTGTTCTTTGTCCTACGGACTAAAACCCTCCGGTTTATATAGACACCGGAGAGGGCTAGGGTTACACAGAGTCGGTTACAATGGAAGGAGATCTACATATCCGTATCGCCAAGCTTACCTTCCACGCAAAGGAAAGTCCCTTCCGGACACAGGACGAAGTCTTCAATCTTGTATCTTCATAGTCCAGGAGTCCGGCCGAAGGTATATTCCGGCTATCCGAACACCCCATAATCCAGGACTCCCTCAGTAGCCCCTGAACCAGGCTTCAATGACGACGAGTCCGGCGCGCAGATTGTCTTCGGCATTGCAAGGCGGGTTCCTCCTCCAAGTACTTCATAGAAGATTTTGAACACAAAGGTAGTGTCCGGCTCTGCAAAATAAGTTTCCACATATTGCCATAGAGAGAATAATATATACACAAATCTAATCTACTGACGTATTCCGTAGCATGACATAACACCACGGCCAAGTCTTTATTCGAATCGTTTTACTGTCCCACCTCAGCGCGTTTAGCGAGGCGGTTTCCTTGGCACGTCTTGTCAAAGCAGAGATCGTGTCCCCTTATTTCGGGATTCTCATCAATACGGGCATGGGTAACCCAACCGCGCCATCGATTACGGCGCTTGGGAGATAAGCGAGTTTTACCAGGCTGGTGGGGGCGCATAGTCGCGTCCGCCCATATAAGGGGATAAGGATCCACCTTTTCATCAACGCCTTCTTCCTCCTTTGCCTATCCATTTCCGCGCACTCGAGCTCCAGCGCCCAAGTCCGCACACCCCACCTCAACCTTCTCCAGCCATGTCCGGAGCGGGAGGCAAGTGGATGGTCTCCTCCGTCACGAAGGGACACATTAAAAAACCGAGGAAGGCCGGATACTTGTCTAACGACATTGTGCACCGGCTTCCTGAAGAGGGGCAGCTCATCCCCACCCCTAGGCCCCATGAGAGGGTGGTGTTCCTCCCCCATTTCCTCCATGGACTGGGCTTCCCTCTCCACCCATTTATCCGGGGGCTCATGTTCTACTATGGCCTGGATTTCCACGATCTGGCCCCGACCCTTGTCCACAACATCTCGGTGTTTATCATCGTGTGCGAGGCTTTCCTCTACATCCGGCCCCATTTCGGCCTATGGCTCAAGACTTTCAATGTGAAGCCGAAGGTGGTGCGCGGCACCCAGGCGGAGTGCGGAGGCGCCATGGTGTGCAAGATGCCCAACGTCCTATGGCTCGAGGGCTCATTCGTGGAGACCCTAAAGGGGTGGCAATCGGGGTGGTTTTACATCACAGAGCCGCGCGACCCTGAATGGGTCACAACCCCCGAGTTCCAATCCGGACCCCCTACGTGGCTCACCTCCTGGAAAGAGACGGGCCTGTCGTGGGGTAAAAAAGGAGAGCTGGCCGGACTCCAAACATGCGTCCAAACCCTGGTGGACAAGAAGCTCAAACTTGTCAACGTATTCCAGGTTATGCTCATCCGCCGGATCCTCCCGTGTCAACAACGGGCTTTCAACCTGTGGGAGTTCGACCCGGCGCAGCACCGAACTCTGAGCAGGCTCTTCGACATGACGTACGAAGATGCCTGGAAGGTGCTTTTCAAGGGCGCCGAGGGCCCCGCATCCGCTACCAAGGATCGCGGATTCAGCACGCAGCATCACCCTAGTGTGGTATGCTATTTTACCTTTTATAGGGTGTTAGTTTTTCATAGTTTGACTCCATGCAGGATCTAAGCTCCCTTACCTTTGACCGGATTGGCAGGAGACGTCCGGACAGATCAACTGTCCGGCTCCTTTGCCCAAAGGCCCAGCGGACGCTCGCTTGGCGATGCTGCTGGTTCCGGCACCCTATGTGGTGCTGGAGAAGAAGGCCAAGAAGAAGGCCATGGGGACTTGAAAGAGTGCCCGGCGCCTGGAGGTGTCGGATTCATCATCCGATGACTCCAAGACACACTCCTTCCGTGAAGACGAGGAGGAGGAAGAAGAGACCTCTCCCCCTCCAGCGGGGGGAGGGAAGAAAAGGAAGGCCGCCCCAACTAGGGAGGCCGAAGGGTCCCAGAAGGGGAATACCCTTCCTCCGGACTACTCCACCAACGCCGACGACGGCGAAGAGGAGTGGCCGCTCAGGGCCAAGCCCTTGGGGAAATCGTAAGTATCCGGATACCAGAGTGATTCATAGTATTCCTCCACTGCACAACTTTTCCTTACGTCGAACATGTTTATACGGTCCACCCAAAGACCGGCTCGACGTGTCGTCGAGCGGTTTCCTGGATTCGTCGGATGTGAATTCGCTTCTGACGGCTACCTCCCCCACCCTACGGACGACGCCAAGGTGGCGTCCCAACAGGTTCCAAGCCAGGAGGAGGTGGTCCTGGAGGCGCCGCAAGGCGACCTCCCGAACTCCAGGCGTAAAGGGGATAGAACCCCCAAGGGCTCCAAGTCCGGCCTTGAGCCAGACACCGCACCGGAACCTTCAACGGTTCCGGACTCCGGTAGGCAGCCTCCTTCCAAGAGGAGCAAGCCTACCGAGCTGGCGACCTCCGTCCAACCGGAGGCACCGGACAATTTGCTAGAGGTGCTTAATGGCGCCTCCATCGACGAGGAGCACTGCACTATTATGGGTGCGGTGATCCAGAAGGTTCAGTCCGCCAAGAGCGGACTGACTGAAGCCTGTCCCAGCCTTCTAACAGGCTTTGAGGTAAGTAAAGAATATGTAAAAAATATTACCGCATAGACAGTAGCCCCCGATGCTCTATTTGGCGTTCGGAAAGAAAAGCCGAATAGAGGATCTAATAACATTCACAGGAGTCTAACATAATCAAGTCAATATGCGTATGTAGGCTTCGCTGCTGGCCTCCGCTGCACTGACTGCGGAGGTGGATACGCTGAAGCAAAACCTCACGCAGTCCGAGAACAAGCTCGGCCATGCCAAGAGGCAACTTGAGGAGAAGGAAGGTAAGTAATACCTTGCTCAAGTATATAGAGAAGATGTGGTTGCAAAAAATGACAGGATCAACGTGCTATTATACCGGTCATGACCGAGGTGGCAACCCTTAAGAAAGCGTTGTCCGAGGCCGAAAACAGAGCGGCCGCGGAGCGCACAAAGAGAGGGAAGCAGGAGGCGCGGGTGGAGGAGGTGCAGAAAGAGCTCCAGGCTCTCGTGAAAAAACACGAGAGTTTGGAGCTTGACTCAAAGACGCAAGTGTCTGAGCTTGCGGCAGCCCTCGAAAGCGCGAAGTCTGCCAAGGCCGAAGCCCAGAAAGCCCTCCAAGAAATTGAAGCGATGAAGAAGATAGCGGCGGGTAAGGCATTCATTATGCAAAGCAAGCATGTGAAAGTGAATTACTTGTTACTTACCCGAGTCCGGAGCTCTCCAGGAGCATTCGCAGATTTGCCCCGCAGTGCGTCTGATGCCGCCGCCTACTACCGATCCGAGGAGGGGAGCTCGACGGAGAAGGTGTTCTGGTCTCAGTATGCTGAGGCCGGACACCTGGTGCCTTTGAGCGACCAGCTGAAGCAAATGGTCGAGCTCCACAAGGTAGCCGAACAGGCCATAAAGGGGCTCATAGTTCGGCTTTGGCCTGGAGAGGCTCTGCCTAGGAGCTACTTCGGGCTGGTGAGGCGGCTGGTGGATGCTTGTCCACGGCTTGAAGTAATCAAGCACTCCGTCTGCATCGAAGGTGCCCGTAGGGCGCTTGCCCGTGCTAAAGTGCACTGGGGCAAGATGGATGTGGAGAGGCTGGTGAAGGATGGGCCGCTGTCGGGCAAGTAGCATCGCGCCCCGGAAGCGTATTATGAGGGCATCCAGAAGGGTGCCCGCCTTATAGCGGATGAATGCTCCAAAGATGTAATTTTTGAGTAAACTCGCATTTGTGATCCTGTACACTGAAAACTTGTTCATATGCGCTAAGCAACGCTTTTGAAATTAAAATATTACCTTCTGTGCGGCTGTTTATCAAATTTGAGAGATGGCGAGTCATCGGCTTCTGCCCCCATGCCACGAGTGCTGGGGTGTTCGTGATAAACATGAGCGCTCTTTTTCCCATTCTTGGGTCCTTCGAGGGAGGCACTCAACACAACGAACAAGGCAATCAGACTATAATGCTTGAACACTCTCACTTAGCCATAGAATTCTATAATTTTAAATTTCGGCGAAGCCCCTAGTGTTCGGAAGACCGAGTTCGGGGCGGTATCCAGGCCTAGGCCAGACAAAGACGACTCCTCGCTCTAAGCGACATAAGTCTTTAGGGACTCGAAAACCTCTCGAACAGCGACCAGCTCTCGCCTCATCATGACGGTCAGTTTTAGCTTTCTCTACTGAGGTGCTTAGCCCAGCTCAATTGGGGCACAATCGTAGTAGTTCTCCTAGTGCTACCTTAGCCGATATAACGGAACGTAAGGTACTAAAACATAGGAGCCGGGCAAACCCAACTATTGACCCAAGACATGATTCGGAGCCGATGCATATAATGCTATAAGTTCGGGGTGCCGCACTTGTGGAAGTGTTCGGACTTCTCACACCGTATTGTGGGGTACTTAAGCCCCTGGCGTATTGGCCGTACCAAAGTGTACGGGTGCAACATGTCATTAATGAACATATATTCATAAAAAAGAGTAATGCAATAATAGACGGAAGCTATGCATTGTTTATTTTAAAAAAGCTGCGATCAAAGCAGAATGATACAAATAGTGCAATAAGCCAAAGATGGGACTATTTAACATGTCCTTTCCAGGGGCGAGCTGCGGAATGGTATGTGAAACAGGTATACTGCTTCCCTGGTTGTATCGTTTGTGCGGCAATTTTACTGCCGGACAAGCCTTCCGAAGAATGGAGTCCTGAAAATAAGAGAAAATTAAGAAATCGGCAGCCCCTAGTGCGGTTTAAGCCACGTTTCGGGCGTGCCATGATGGTGCCCCTCCCCATGTGCCCATGGTATTTCCAGAGCATAGTTATGTACGCGCAACACTGGTTTCGCAAGTTCGCGAGGGCTGGGGTTGGGGCCGCATTGCTATGCTTGCTCGGAATGTGCCAGGAGGTCTTGTTGTAGGTTACTCCGGGCGCGCTTGACGGTGTCCAGATGTTTAGTGGCCGGACCGGAGAATTGCCTTGAGAGGCTGCTTTGTACTTCCGCTGCGATAGTCACCGTATGCTCCTCCGTTCGGAGAGATCGTTCGGTGTTTCTATTGACCGTGATGACTCCTCGAGGGCCTGGCATCTTGAGCTTGAGGTATGCATAGTGCGGCACCACATTGAACTTGGCAAATGCAGTTCGCCCGAGCAGTGCATGATAGCCACCGCGTAACGGGACTATGTCGAAGATTAACTCCTCGCTTCGGAAATTATCCGGAGATCCAAAGACCACTTCAAGTGTAACTTAGCCTGTATAGTCAGCCTCCACACCTGGTATGACGCCTTTAAAGGTCGTTTTAGTGGGTTTAATCCTCGAGGGATCGATGCCCATTTTCCGCACTGTATCCTGGTAAAGCAGGTTCAGGCTGCTGTCGCCGTCCATAAGGACTCTAGTGAGGTGAAATCCGTCAATAATTGGGTCTAGAACCAATGCGGCGAATCCTCCATGACGGATGCTAGTGGGGTGATCCCTTCGATCAAAAGTGATCGGGCAGGAAGACCATGGGTTGAACTTTGGGGCGACTGGCTCCATCGCGTATACGTCCCTTAGCGCATGCTTCCGCTCCCTCTTTGGGACGTGGGTTGCGTATATCATGTTCACCGTCCGCACTTGTGGGGGAAAACCTTTCTGTCCACTGTTGTTCGGCGGCCGGGGCTCCTCCTCGTCATCACTATGCAGCCCCTTGTCTCTGCTTTCAGCATTTAACTTGCCTGCCTGCTTGAACACCCAACAATCCCTGTTGGTGTGATTGGCTGGTTTTTCGGGGGTGCCATGTATCTGGCATGAGCGGTCGAGTATTTGGTCCAAACTGGACGGGCCCGGAGTATTTCTTTTGAATGGCTTTTTCCGCTGACCGGGTTTAGAGCCTCTGAATCCGGCATTAACTGTCGTATCATCAGCATTGTCGCCATTAATGCGACGCTTTTGCTTGTTGCGATGCGACCTGCCACTACTGTCCTTGGTATCCGAATTACCAGGGCTCTTGGTCATGTTATTGCTGCGAGCTAGCCAGCTGTCTTCTCCCGCGCAAAAGCAGGTCATAAGTATGGTGAGGGCTGCCATTGATTTCGGCTTTTCCTGTCCTAGGTGCCGTGCAAGCCACTCGTCGCGGATGTTATGCTTGAAGGCTGCTAGGGCCTCTGCGTCTGGACAGTCGACGATTTGATTTTTCTTGGTTAGGAACCATGTCCAGAATTGTCTGGCCGATTCCTCTGGCTGCTGAATTATGTGGCTAAGGTCATCGGCGTCTGGTGGTCGCACATAAGTGCCTTGGAAATTGTCGAGGAATGCGGTTTCCAGGTCCTCCCAACAACCAATTGATTCTGCTGGCAAGCTGTTAAGCCAATGCCGAGCTGGTCCTTTAAGCTTGAGTGGGAGGTATTTGATGGCGTGTAGGTCATCACCGCGGGCCATGTGGATATGAAGGATATAGTCCTCGATCCATACCGCAAGATCTGTTGTGCCATCGTATGATTCGATGTTCACGGGTTTGAAACCCTGGGGGATTTGATGATCCATTACTTCATTTGTGAAGCACAGTGGGTGTGCGGCGCCTCTGTATTGGGCTATATCATTACACAGCTCATACGAGCTTTGTCTACTGTGTTCGGCCCGGCCGGATTTACTGTATCCGGAGTGACAATTACCGTCTCGTGTCGTGGGGCGACCACGCGATCCGTAGATCAATCTTGTTTGCCTTGCCTTGTCCTCCAATTTTTCTCGCAGGTCTGGCGCATTTTCCCGTGCCTTGGTATTTTTTGAGCGGCGCCCGGGTACGGCTTGAGTGGAGGGCCGAGAGGCCTCTCTATCGCGGCCACGGGGTGGCTGATCGGCCGCATCATGTGCTGGTGATGTAGGTTTAGGTTCTTCCCCCTCTAATTGGGGTAGCAACCTGCGCTTTGGGTAGCTCTTGGAGGGGCGTTCGAGTTCATACTCTTCGATTGCAAGGACTTCAGTCCATCTGTCGGCTAGCAAATCTTGATCAGCTCTAAGTTGTTGCTGTTTTTTTTGAGGCTGCTCATCGTGGCCATAAGCCTGCGTTTGAAACGCTCTTGTTCAACGGGATCCTCCGGCACGACAAATTCGTTGTCGTCGAGGCTTGCCTCATCTTCGAAGGGAGGCATATAATTATCATCCTCGACCTCTCTGTCTGCCGCTCTCTCATGAGGGCTGGCTTCTCCATCCTCCTGTGCTGAATCTTGCTGGAGGTGGTTGTCTTGGAGGGATCTCTCATTGATGCAGATCACTGTGTCCACCCGAGTTGTATTTTGATGGTATCCTAGAGGGATCTCGCATTGATGCAGATCACTGTGCAAAGGACACTATCTTTGAATGAATGCATTCAAGCTCCCTTTTTGCCGTGTATGATGAAACAAAGTGTTTATGCAATATAATGCTTGTAATGTTTTTAAATTTTTACTTCCTGTGCGGCCATGTTGTATGAAATCTGAGGGTTAACCAGTCGTTGGCTTCTGCCCCCATGTAGGTCGTACGGGGGTGTTCGGTATGGAATCTAAACAATCTTGATCCAATTAGATGGTCCTTGAAGGAGTTGTTTAGTGCAACAAACCAGGCAACCAGACTATGCGGCTGCAACACCCTCACTTAGCCATAGGAGTGTGACAATAAAAACATGGACGCAACCCATAGTATCTAAACTAGAGTGCTATACACTTCTGATCGGGAAGTACCGATCCTTCGCGTAATGCGGAAGAAATCTCCAATGATTTGCAACCTCTGAACAGCTGATCGGCTCTCGCCGCATCATGATAGTCAGTTTCGGCTTTCTCTACTGAGGTGCTCCTTTGGATAAACCAAGGCACAATCGTAGTAGTTCTCCCTTTACTACCTTAGCCGATATAGCAGAACATAAGGTAGCAAGCACAGGAGCCGGGCAACCCAACTATTGACCAAAGACATGATTCGGAGCCAATGCATATAAAGCTAAATTCGGGTGCCGAACTATACTTATAAAAAGTGTTCGGATTTTTGTTGTCGTAATGTGGGGTGCTATGAAGCCTCTGGCAAATATCAAGCGTACCGAAGTGTACGGGTTCTACCTGATACTGTTATCCACAGGGGAGCTCAAAAAGAGAAAGAAAACAGTAAATGTACAAAGGTAAAAGGCTGGGGCTCTAAAGCTCCAGCCACAAACTGTTCTCATTGTAATTTAATTAGTACGTCAAGGCACATTGATACAGGTGGTGCGATAATCAACAGGCTATTTGGCATGCCAAAACCAAGGGAGAGCTGCATGTGGGTCTTGAAAAATAGGTAGAGTTATCGTTAGCAGAGTCACCTAAAAAAAGTCCCCCATATGTCTGCGTTTCTCGTCATCTTGGCGTGTTTATCCTTCAAGAGGACCAATTACCCGACCACCAGATGGTACTTGTGGGATTGAGACCTGAAAAGGAAACAAGTAAAAGTGAAAGTATGTGTGTATCCGATGTCGATTGAGCCGTACTATGGACCACAAGCTAGCTATGCCTCCATCGATGCCCATGGGATTCTGAGTGCGTAGTTATGTACGCGCGGAACGAATGCCACCACTTGATCGGGTCTGAGATGGAGGTCGGATTGCTAGTCGAGCTCCTGACCAGCCGAGCTCTGCTGCTGCACAGTAGTTCGGACCCTCTTAATGGTGTCCGTGGGCTCGGCAGCCGAATTAAGATTCTGCTTGAGAAGGCCGCTCTGTACTTCTGCTGCTAAGGCAGATGTGTGCTCTTCTGTACGGAGGGAGCGTTCCGTGTTTCCGTTGACTGTTATGTCGCCCCATTGACCGCTATCCCTTTTCCCTGTTCTGGCATTTAATTTGCCGGCCTGTTTAAAAATCTAGCAATCTCTATTTGTATGATTGGGTGGCTTGTTTGGGGTGCCATGAATCTGGTACGGACGATCAAGTATGCATTCCAAACTGGATGAGCCTGAATTGTTCTTTTGGAACGGCTTCTTCCACTGACCGGACTTAGAGCCCCTGAATCCGGCGTTGACTGTCGTGTCCTTGGTGTTATCACTGTTGTTTCGACGCTTGTATCTGTTTCTTCGAGACTAGTCTTTGCTAGTTTTATCTTCAGGGGTGCCGACATCGCTTGCATTGTTTTTGCTACGGGCCAACCAACTATCCTCGCCCGCACAAAAGCGGGTCATGAGTGCCGTGAGGGCTGCCATGGATTTTGGATTTCTTGGCCGAGGTGGCGAGCGAGCCATTCGTCCTAGATGCTATGTTTGAAGGCTGCTAGGGCTTCGACATCCGGACAGTCGACGATTTGGTTATTTTTAGTTAAGAACCTAGTCCAGAATATCCTGGTGGACTCTCCGGGCTGTTGAACTATATGGCTTAAGTCATCAGCGTCCGGAGGTCGAACATATGTACCTTGGAAGTTACTGAGGAAGGCCTCTTCCAAGTCCTCCCAGCTGTCAATAGAATTTGCAGGCAGACTGTTAAGATATTGTCGAGCTGGCCCCTTGAGTTTTAAAGGGAGGTGTTTGATGGCATGGACGTCATCGCCGCGGGCCATATGAATGTGGAGAATGAAGTCTTCAATCCACACCACGGGGTCCGTGGTTCCATCGTATGATTCTATATTCACGGGTTTGAACCCTTCTGAGAATTCATGATCTAGGACCTCATGAGTGAAGCAATGAGGGTGTGCGACACCTCTATATCGGGCCGTATCGTGACGTAGCTCTGATGGAGTCCGTCTGCGGTTTTCAGCCTACGCATGACTAGGTTTGTCATGTCCGAACAGGTGGCCGTCGTCGCGTGTCGAGGCATGTCCTCGCGATCCGTAGATTGATCTACTATGTCCTGCTTTATTGTTCAGGTTTTGCCGGAGGTCATATGTACGACTGTGGGCTAAGTTACCTCTACTTATGAGATGAGGTGGGGCTAGCTGGTGTTCGGTGTGAGTTTCTGTTTTATCCCGACCACGTGGTGGTCGGTCAGCCACATTGTACGATGGAGGTATGTATTCTGGCACCTCCTCGTCAAACTGAGGTAGCAATTTGCGCTTTGGGTAGCTTTTGGTTGGGCGCTTGAGGCCGTGTTCTTCGGCTGCTAGGACATCGGTCCATTTATAATTGAGCAGATCTTGGTCAGCTTGGAGCTGCTGCTACTTCTTTTTTCAGGCTCCTTGTAGTGGCAATTAGCTGGAGCTTGAAGCGCTGCTGCTCAAGAGGTTCCTCAGGCATGATGAAATCGTCCGTGCCGAGGCTCACCTCATCCTCGGAGAGCGGAAGATAACTTCTGTCCACTGAGTCTTCATGCGTGGCCTGCTTACCAGGGCTAGCCTGCCCATCTTCCCGTTCATCTTGTTCATTAGCTGTTTCAACGGGGTCTTCGTTGTCATCGGCACCTTTCAGAGTGTTATCTTCTCCTATGCCAGTGTTGCTGTCTTTACTGCGGCGTGACTTAGGGTGGCGCCGCTGATGCCGGCGCTTGGATTGTATTTCGGAAGGTTTATCCTCAGCTGGATATTCATTGTCATCGCCGCTGTTCTCGTTTGGTGCATCCACCATGTATACATGGTACGATGAAGTGGCCGTCCAGCATCCGGTGAACGGCGGTTTCTGGGCCTCTTCTTCTCCGGCATCGTCGTCCATACCGCCGATGTCCTCGGAGTCATAATCAAGTGTGTCGGTCAAATCCTCGATCGTGGCTATGAAGTGGGTGGCGGGTGGGAAGCAAAATTCTCCATCGTGAGCCCCTGGTTCGAACCAGATATAGTTCGGCTATGAGTCCTCTACCAAGGACAGGTTCTTTAACGAGTTTAGCACATCACCCAAAGGCGAGTGCTAGAATATATCTGCGGCGCTGAACTCGAAGATCAATAAACAATCAAGTTTGGCATCCGCGGGCTCACGTGGTTTTGAACTTACGGCTGGAGACGAGTCTGGAGTTCCGGTGACAAAGACGTCATGAGAGGTTAAGTCTATGTGTGGCTCCAATGCCGTGGAATCTGTGGCCTCCGTGGTGGTGTTGATCCTCCTGTCCTCGGATGGCGCAGTCTGCTCCGGCTCCAAGTCCAGAGCGGTTATAGGGGCGATCTCCTGGATGCGATCTGATGACAGATTTAGGTCATGATCATCGCGGTGACCGGGGGTGGCAGCCACAGTCTCGGATCCGGCGAAGATCAAGTCTTCACGGATGTCCGCAACGTAGTTCAAGGTCCCAAATCTGACCTGATGGCCAGTGGCGTAGCTATCGATTTGCTCCAGGTGGCCACATGAGTTGGCCCGCAGTGCGAAGCCGCCGAACACGAAGATCTGTCTGGGGAGAAAAGTTTCTCATTGGACAGCATCACTATCGACGATTAAAGGGGCCATCAAACCTTTCGTCGACGGCATAGTGGAACTCTCAATGAAAGCACCAATGTCGGTGTCAAAACCGGTGGAACTTGGGTAGGGGATCCCGAACTATGCGTCTAAGGTCGATGGTAACAGGAGACAAGCGACACAATGTTTTACCCAGGTTCGGGCCCTCTCTATGGAGGTAATACCCTACGTCATTCTTGATTGATATTGATGAGTATGAGTATTACAGGAGTTGATCTACCTCGAGATCGTAATGGCGAAACCCTAGAGGTCTAGCTTGTATGGCTATGATAATGAATTCCCTTCCTCTCCGGACTACGTCCTCCGGTTTATATAAGCACCGGGAGGATCTAGGGTTACACAAGGTCAGTTACAAAGAAAGGAATCTACACATCCGGTCGCCAAGCTTTCCTTCCATGCCAAGGAGAGTCCCATCCGGACACGGGTGCAGTCTTCGGTCTTCGTATCTTCACAGCCCATCAGTCCAGCAGGCCGGACGCCCGAGGACCCCTTAGTCCAGGACTCCCTAAGTAGCCCCTGAACCTGGCTTCAATGACAAGGTATCCGATGTGTTCATCTGTCTTCGGCAATGCAAGGCGGGTTCCTCCTTCCGAACTCCCAAACAGTGTTCTGATGTACCGATGTGTCCGGACCTATAACTCACACCACACACAACCGTAGAGAGAATATAATATTTCACAAATCCAATCTGTTGACAACTTTTTTATAACATGACATCACATCTGCCTGGTCACTATATCGAACCGTTTTGTCTGCCATCCCATATTTCGATATGCGGTTTCCATTTGCACATCTTGTCAAAGCGTGCCATTTACACATCCCTTGGGAATAGGCAAGTTTTAAGGGGAGTTGGGAGGAGTTTGATATTCGCGTCCTTTATAAGGGGACAAGGGTTCGTCCTCACTCACCCCTGCCTGCTCCTTCCTCTGCCCATCCATTCCTGAGCTCCAGCGCCCAAGCCCTAGCTTCCCCTGCTAGAGAAAACACTCCCACCATGTCCGGATCCGGAGCTGGTGGCAAGTGGATGGCTTCCTTTGTTAAGAAGAAAGACATCAAGGAGCTTCGAGAGGCCGGATACCTGGCCAAGGAGATCATTCACCGCCTCCCGGCCGAAGAACAGATCGTGCCTATCCCCGAGTCCCATGAGATGGTTGTGTTTCTCACACATTTCATCCGCGGGCTGGGATTCCCTCTCCACACATTTGTCCGCGGACTGATGTTTTACTACGGGCTGGACTTCCATGATCTAGCCCCCAACTTTATCCTCAACATCTCGGCATTTATAGTCGTTTGCAAGGCCTTTCTCCCTATCCCGCCTCACTTTGGCCTATGGCTGAAGACTTTGAACGTAAAGCCGAAGGGGGTGAGGGGCCAACAAGTAGAGTGCGAAGGCGCCATGTTGGGAAAGATGCCCAATGTCACATGGCCCGAAGGCTCCTTTGTGGAGATGGTGAAGGGGTGGCAGTCGGGGTGGTTCTACATCACCGAGCTGCATGACACCAACTGGGCGGCGGGCCCCGAATTTCGATCCGGAGCTCCGTTGCGGCTTACCTCCTGGCAAGAGAAGGGCCTCGCCTGGGGCTCTTCGAGCGAGCTGAATGGGCTCCAGACGTGCGTTCAGAACATGATAACCAAGAGGATCAAACTCGTCAACGTGATCCAGGTTATGCTCATCCGCCGGATCCTTCCGTTCCAACGTCGGACTTACTATTTGTGGAAGTTCGATCCGGCCAAGCAGCAGATGCTACTAGAGCTCTTTGGCACAATGCATGAAGATATCTGGAAAGTGCTCTTCAAGGCCGGCGAGACACCACCGCCAATGACCGATGATCGTGGGCTCAGCTTAAAACGCCAAGCCAATTCGGTAAGTTCTGTCATGTATTCAAGGTATAGCCTTTACTGGCATATTTTGAGAAGGAGTCTAACGAAGATGAGGATCGACATAGCGGGGAGGATTAATTGTCTAGCTCCACTACCCGAAGATGAGGAAACCCCACTCCTAACGAAGATGCTATTTCCGGCGCCTTATGATGTACCGGAGAAGAAGGTCAAGAAGACAGCCAAAGGGAGCAGGAGCGGCCTCCGCTGAAAGGGTGCTTCTGACATGTCGTCTGAAGATGAGACTGACTCTTCAACCGCCGAAGACGACGGCGGGGAGGAGGAAGAAGGAGGCTTCCCCCCGGAGGGGGCAAATAAGAAAAGAGAGGCCTCCACAAATCTGGAGGCGAAAGCGTCCAAGAGGGGGGAGGGCTCCCTTTCGGATAACTCCGCATGGGATGTTGAAAGAAGTCCGGAGCGAATGCTCCGGACCAAGCTTCCAGCTGCGTTGTAAGTACCAAAACCCTATGCACCTCCCAATACCTGGCCTTTCCAGTTTATAATATTAATATGTTTAAACTATGCCATTATAGTCCGGTCCATGATGGCGCCCCGCGATCCTCGACAGAGGGTTCGCAAGACTCAAAGGAAAGGGCGAGCATGTCTCTGCCGCCCGCTCACTCTGCCTCACCCAAGGGTGATGACGAGGTGGCGTCCCAGAGGACCTTCCCAGACCGGGGGAAGGTTCCAGAAATCGTTAAGGTGGCGCCCCATGATGACTCCTCGGCTGCCGGACACATGGGCGAGAAAGCTCCCATGGTGACTGGCAATGGGGGCCAAGTTCTCTTCAGCCCTAAGCCGGATACCATTCCAGAGACCTACATGGCTCCGGAGTCCAGCGAGCGGCCTTCCCCGAAAGGAGGAGGTGTACCTGTTCCGCCAGTGACCTTTGTCCAACCAGAGGCACCGGATAATCTACTGGAAGCACTGCGAGTTGCCTCCATTCTGGATGAGCACCGTGTCCTCATGGGTACGGTCATCGAAAAGGTTCAGTACGCAGAGAGGAGTACGAGGGTTCACTGGTTCGGCTGCGGTGTGAGGCTACCGTCGTCGTAGGGCCTGGCCAGCGGTGGGAGTAGTAGGGGGCGGTGAGGCCTCCGCGGCAGCACAGCCGGCCACGGGAGGCAGGAGCAGGCGGCACGACGGCGCTGCTTTGGGCGGCTGGAGCAAGAAGACCAGAGGTTGAAGAAGCAGTACGGGCATTGGATGGACATCGTACGATTACTGGAGCTAGAATCGTTCATATTGACTAAGTTGACAAAGCCCTCCTTCCCCGTCAACTTAGTAGGCCCACATGTCATCCTCCCACTATGCCGGGTCCCATCTAGCAGGGGGAGTATTCATTTTTTGTGCGTAATAAGGAGGCACTTCCTTGCATGCAAAGATATAGCTGGTGGGTCCGACCTGTCAGCGGAGGGAATGTTTTTTCGCGAAATAGAGAGGCCATTCTGGTTGTTCCTAGATGTCAGGTGGAGGAATCATTATTTTCCACGTAATAAGGAGGCATTTCCTTCTGGGCGGCCATCCACCCAACTATCAGCCTCTCCACGTAAAGTCCACTTCCGACGGATGTCATTTGTTGACCACGACGTGCCGAGAGCACCAGGGTGGTGGACGATGGCGAGGCCTAGGAAGGGAACGACACGAAGCCGGGGAAGACAGGGCAGTGGCTACCCACGCGATGGGGAGTACGAGGGTTGACTGGTTCGACTGTGTGACGCCCTGAGACCGATGCTCCAGTTGCCTTCCATTTATTTTGTTGTTGCCATGTATGGATTGCCATGATTGTCATAATAAATTGTTGCATCATCATGCTTGTGTTATCTTTTATTCTCACTTTGTGCATTCCATCTTCATGTTTGTTGTCATGTGCATTTGCATCCATCATGTTCATGATTACTTGCTTGCTTGTGATGTTCGTTATTATTATTATTATTATTATTATTATTATTATTATTATTATTATTATTGCATCATGCATTCATCTCCATAGGATTGTTGTGCTTGTTTTCTTTGACTTGTTCATGTGCATTGCAACTCAGTCTTCTTGTCCTCGATCCTTTCTCTTTTACTTATTGCTCAACTTCAACTTGGATTCACCAAAGTTTCTATCCCATCCAAACTTCTCCTTTTCTTCTTTATTCCATTTATTTTTCTTGTGACATTTCCCTATTCGGAAAAATGTTCAACCTATCCCTATAAATCCTAAATGATGCCTATACCCTCTCTGTCAGGTTTCATCCCATTTGGAGTTGTTTTGGTTGGGTTAAAAAATGGGTCAAGTTTGAAATTAATACAAACTTGGTTTACTTTTCTACCTCTAAAAAATATCCAGTCCAATTTTATCAAATTGTTCATACACCCACGAGCTCAGGGGTATTCTTATATCTCTCAGATTCTTTTCCAAACATCCTAGTCTTTCCCTTCTTCTAGTTGTTTATTTGTATAAACGGAGGTTTTAAAAGAAGAAGGAGAAGGGCCCTTACCTGGACCGCAGCCCACTAGCGCTAGCTTCCTGTATCACCCTTATAGGCCACTACCGCCGCATCCCACGTCCTCCTCTCCTCTCTCCCGTGTTAATCCACGCTGGACAACGTGCAGCCCCACCTGCAGCGACTGTCCCCCTTGCTTTTTTCTTCCTCCTCTCGCCAGCTCCCCCTCACGGTAAAACCTGTGAGAAAGGGCACATTGCCTCAGTGGCAAGCCACGGATCCCCCGTGCTCTTCATTCCCTCCTCGCACCGCCATCTCTCTTCCTTCTCTCTGTTTTCCCTTCTTCAAGAACAAAGAACTAGGAGCACCACCAAGATCTTGGTCGTTGTTTGCGTGGTTGGAGGACACCACGGTCTGCTCCGTCATGTCCAATTTCTTCCCCGACGTCGCCTTCGTCGACTCCGACCACTACGGTGCCGCGGGACGTCAAGGTGGCGTCGCCTGCACCCTCGACTTCCACCCCTGCTTCCTTTGCTTCGCGAATCCGGACGTCGCCCCGATCGACCCATCCCCATGTCGTCTCCTTCGTTTTCTGGCAAGTCTGGGAGCCAGAAGGTCCAATGCCGACGCGGTCGTCCTCCTCTACATCTCCTACCTCCCATGTCTCATCTTCTTTGTGAAGCCGGAACCGCACGCCGCCATGATCAGCGCCTCGCTTCGCCCTTTGCATCGCGCCTCCGGTCCCCTCATCTTGCTCCTTGAGACCATGGTGAGCAATCTCGTGTCCCAGCTCGTTCCCGTCAATGATTCTTCGCATCATGTCGGGGCTACGTTCACAGTGCTCTCACGCCCGCGCCTAGCGCAAACTCATGGCGCTCCTGCTTCCGTCCTACCACGCACACAACAGAGGATGTTTTCCTCCGCTGCACCCGCATGCCGCAGCCGCCCACACATGATCTGTCTTGCACTTGTGCGCATTGCCGCAATCGCACGCCCAGGTCAAGCCCGAGCTCGTGCTCGAGCACCACCCATGCGGCTCCGATCGCCTTCTGCTCCATGTCCGGGATGAGTTGTAGCTCGTGCTCGAACACCTGCGCACCCGCCACACCCGCAGCCACTTCGCTTGTAGGCCAGCACCCCCACCTATTTTCGCACCCCCTTTGTCGGCCTATGATCGTGGTGATCGCCATCTTTCTCGAAGGCGTCATCACCCAGTTCTTCAGCGATCCATGAAGAAGAAGGCTCTTGCATTTGGATCATTCATAAGATTTGATCTCCTTTTTTAGGCGCAAACAAAGCACTAGCACAGTGGTCAGTGGCCAACGCACACACCAGGAGGTCCTGGGATCCTGCCTGTGCATTTAGTTATTTTTCCAGTTATTGCATAATTTTAGAAAATGCCATTTAATTGCTTTGCTCATATTTAAATAATCGTGCATCAGTTTGAAACATGTCATACACATATTGCTTAGTTTTTCACGTTCTTTAATAGTATGCAACTTTCTTCCATGTCAAAATGTTTAAAATGTTGTTTGCATTTAATTTTGCAAAAAGCCATGCTAAAATGGTTTAATTCATAACTTTTTAACCGTAGCTACATTTTTAATAAACTTTATATGTAAATGGGGTAGAAAAATGCATAGTTTAACATGGTGGCATTACTTTGCACGTTTAACAACTCTAAAATATGGTTTAGGGAAGAACAGCACCAACTCTAAAATTTGCATACGAGGATTTTCCAGAATTGTTGTTTGTTGCTTCCGGGCTCATTTAAACTTGCCTAGATAGATAGTTTTGTTGTGCTTCACCTCTTGCCATGTTTAACAACATTTAATATTGTTGGGTACATAAACGAGAGAGAAATAAATAATTGATGTGGTGTTTTGTCAATACACAACTCGTTGAATATTGAGCTCCACTTAATTTATAGTATTGTTTGTTGCACTTTGTTATGCCATGCCTCATTAAACTGGACATGCATCATACTTGGTTGTGCATCATGCCATGTTTATGTGATGGTTGTTTACTATGTTGCTTGCTTTTTTCCGGGTTGCTTCTCTCATTAGCTTCGGTTTCGTTCCGAAGCTGTGAGGATTCGCTCGACTACGTTGGGTCGTCTACTTCTTGGAGTCGTTCTTCTTCCTTGCGGGATCTCAGGCAAGATGACCATACCCTCGAAATCACTTCTATCTTTGCTTGCTAGTTGTTCGCTCTATCGCTATGTCACGCTACCTACCACTTGTTATATCAAGCCTCCCATATTGCCATGTCAAGCCTCTAACCCACCTTCCTAGCAAACCGTTGTTTGGCTATGTTACCGCTTTTGCTCAGCCCCTCTTATAGCGTTGCTAGTTGCAGGTGAAGTTGAAGATTGTTCCATGTTGGAACATGGATATGTTGGGATATCACAATACCTCTTATTTTAATTAATGCATCTATATACTTGGTAAAGGGTGAAAGGCTTGGCCTTATGCCTGGTGTTTTGTTCCACTCTTGCCGCCCTATTTTCCATCATACCGGTGTTATGTTCCTTGATTTTGGGTCCCTTACGCGGTTGGATGTTATGGGAACCCATTGACAGTTAGCTTTGAATAAAACTCCTCTAGCAAGGCCCAACCTTGGTTTTACATTTCCCTAACAACCTATTACCCTTCCCTTGGGCCGGCCAACCTGAGGGTCATCTTTATTTTAAGCCCCCCGGGCCAGTGCTTCTCTAAGTGTTGGTCTGAACTAGAGCCCCTTGCAGCGCCACCTCGGGGAAACTTGAGGTTTGGTTTTAGTTGTATGGATTGCTCATCCGGTGTTGCCCTAAGAACGAGATATGTGCAGCTCCTATCGGGATTGTCGGCACATCGGGCGGCTTTGTTGGTCTTGTTTTACCATCGTCAAAATGTCTTGTAACCGGGATTCCGAGACTGATCGGGTCTTCCTGGGAGAAGGAATATCCTTCGTTGACCATGAGAGCTTGTGATGGGCTAAGTTGGGACACCCCTGCAGGGTATAAACTTTCGAGAGTCGTGCCCGTGGTTATGTGGCAGATGGCAATTTGTTAATGTCCGGTTGTAGAGAACTTGACACTCGACTTCATTAAAATGCATCAACCGCATGTGTAGCCGTGATGGTCTCTTTTCGGCGGAGTCCGGGAAGTGAACACGGTTCTTGTGTTATGTTTGTGCACAAGTAGTTTTAGGATCACTTCTTGATCATTTCTAGCTTCTCGACCGCTGCGTTGCTTCTCTTCTCGCTCTCATTTGCATATGTTAGCCATCATATATTCTTAGTGCTTGCTGCAGCTCCACCTCATTATCCTATCCTACTCATAAGCTTAAATAGTCTTGATCTCGCGGGTGTGATATTGCTGAGTCCTCGTGACTCACATATGCTTCCAAACAATTGCAGGTGCCGATGATACCAGTGCAGGTGACGCAACCGAGCTCAAGTGGGAGATCGATGAAGATCTTGATTGTTGTTATGTGTGTTTTCCAGTTGATAGTAGTGGAGCCCAGTTGGGAAGATCGGGGATCTAGCAATTTGGGGTTGTCTTCTTTATTTTGGTTCCGTAGTCGGACCTTGATTGTATTCTGGATTATGTATGTTTAACTTGTTATTTGTGTGAAATGGCGATTGTAAGCCAACTCTTTATCCCTTTCCTATTCAGTACATGGGATTGTGTGAAGATTACCCCTCTTGCGACAAACCTACCATGCGGCTATGCCTCTAAGTCATGCACCGACACGTGGGAGATATAGCCTCATTGTGGGTGTTACAAGTTGGTATCAGAGCCATCCCCGACTTAGGAGCCCCCTGCTTGATCGAATCACTGACGTTGTTGAGTCTAGAACAAAATGTTTTGAGTCTTAGGATTATATATATCGGAGAGTAGGATTCTTTTACTCCTCAGTACCTTCGTCGCTCTGGTGAGGCCTCCTGGCGTAGAAGTTTTGACTTTTCTCTCCTCAAATTTCATGAATTTTTTTAGGATCACGCGGGTATCTTGGAATCCTTCTGATATTCTTGTTACGAGAACATTGTTCTTGGTGCCTCCTGACATTTAGGGGTTGTAGCAGTGTCCCGGGGAGTTGAGCTCCGAGGTGTTGTCGTCACAATTTTATCGTTGCAGTTCTGGAAAACCTGAGTTCCCCGACATCAAAAATCTCTTTTATGCAGTTGTTGCTGTGGTAACCTCGACGCCACCCAGTACTGGGGCGAGAGTTCAGGAGTATTGCCATAACTTGTATAACGGATGCTTTTCGAAGGTTGAGGTACATGATTTCCAAAGGTTTCTTGGTTATGTGGTGATGGATGGATACAGCTGGATGTAGGGATTGTTAGTTTGGGTGAGATATTATGCTTCCCCTGTATCCCCAACACCTGATTGCATAACCAGAAAGTTTTGGGAGTTTATAAGTGGGAATTCAAGTATATCGTAGGATATCTTTCCAACAAACACATGATACGATATGGGGTCTATCATATGTTTGTTTCCGGCTTATTCTGCAAGCCAATCCTTTGTTTTGGTTTGGTTTGTGGTATTCGAGTTGCTTCAATGTCAAGTGTGGATTCCATACCTTTCCTAAGCAGTGTTCTCATATTCCTATGTGAATACTAATCCTTTTCAACTGGTTTGCTTCTCTTCAAGTTAATCCCATCCCTTTCAATATTTGCTAGACCAATTCTCAGTTTTCTCAATGGTGTTTGTTGCATCCATCCCAAGTTGTCTTTGTTTTACCCGCCCTCCCACCCTTTTTCTTGAAGGACTCAGATTTCTTATTCAAGTATCCTTTTATTGATGCGAAGTCTCTCCATTCTTTTCCGCCAATGTTCTTATCCGGTGATTCTTAGGAAAATACTAACGAAGCTTCAAGTTAATAATTGTTCATTCTTTGCCTTCTCCGGTAGATTCAGTTCAAGCTTTGTCGATCATATCCTTTCCTTGTTTCAAATGCTTTCTCATGTCGATGCACCTCTTAATCATCCACTTCTCGCCATTAATTTGTTCTGGAGTGCTGAAGATATCTCAGAAGGCTCGTCTTTTCATTCAAGATCCGTTCAACCTATTTCGAGGTTGTTATCTCATTCAAGCCATTTAATTCAACCGGTGTAATCTTCCTTTTAAATCGTTCAACGGTGTTTCTTTTGAGTGGGCCCTAACCCACAGGTCTTTTTCCAGCATCTTACCTGACTCTTCTAATTCTTTTAGGAGTTATTCTCAAATTCATCGCAAAGTTTGACGTAAGAATGAATTATCATCAGTCAAATGCCTTTCTCCAAGATCTTTCAAATTCTTTTCATCGTTGGTTCAACCTTTCTATTCTTCATTATTCCGAAGTGTCTCAACAGTTTGGTGGTGTTTCTTCTCATCATTCTCAACATTTGAAGACCAAAGAAGTGTTTCCTCTAAATCATTGCCATTCTCTCAAAGATTCGTGATTCTAGCTTGATGCCATCCTCTAATAATTGTTTTCGATTGTGAGAATGCTTTTCACCCTAAGCAATAACATGCGTTGTTATAAAAATCCTGGAAATGAGAGTAACATACAGCAATCATGAGGTTATACTCATAATATCTATTCTAACAATCATTAGATGCCAATTGTTCTCATATCAACTCTAACAATTACATGTGTGGTCATAAAAATCTAGGAAATGAGAAGACCATATAGCAATGATGTTGTTATAGACATACTATAGGCATGTTTGGATTCCCTCCTCCTCCACAACTCCGCTCCGGGAGTTGGAGGAGCTGCAGATTAAAATTACGGAGTGGGGAAGGAGGCGCTCTACAGATTCTCAGATTTCACGGAGCGGGAAAATTACCGAACAAGCCTATATATTCTAAATTTGTAACAATGAACAGGCAGTCGTATTCATAAGGGAAAGATGAGATGATATAGAACAATTACACGACGATAGATTCCACCAGTATAGGCAGCCAATCTTTGCGTCGACTGTGTAAATGATGCCATTGTGCACTATAGCATAAGACAGAAATGTTGGCTGAAGAGGATTGACAATGAGCCATAACCATGTATCGCGACCGGATTCCAGATAGACTAATCCCATGTTGAACATGACAATGAGCTTGTAATCCATGTAGTCTTCTAATGGTGTGGGTGTCGGTGTCAAAGCTGGCGGATCTCGAGTAGGGGGTCCCAAACTGTGCGTATAAGGTTGATGGTAACATGAGACAAGGGACAAGATGTTTACCCAAGTTCAGGCCCTCTCTATGGAGGTAATACCCTAAATCCTGCTTGATTGATATTGATGAGTATGAGTATTACAAGAGTTGATCTACCACGAGATCGTAATGGCTAAACCCTAGAAGTCTAGCCTGTATGACTAAGGTATTGAGCATATATCCTTTCCGGGCTATACCCTCCGGTTTATATAGACACCGGAAGGATCTAGGGTTAAATAGAGTCGGTTACATAAGATGGAATCTTCATAGTTGTTCGCCAAGATTGCCTTCCACACCAAGGAGAGTCCCATCCAGACAGGGGTACAGTCTTTGGTCTTCATATCTTCATAGCCCATCAGTCCGGCCCATTGATAACAGGCCGGACGCACGAGGACCCCTTAATCCAGGACTCCGTCAGTAGCCCCTAAACCTGGCTTCAATGACAAGCTATCCGGCGCATAGTGCTGTCTTCGGCATTGCAAGGCGGGTTCCTCCTTCCAAAATCCCGAGTGTTCTCCAGAGGAATTGATCGTGTCCGGACCTGTAACACACACCACACACAACCGCAGAGAGAATATAATAACACACGAGTCCGGTCTGCTGACAAATTTAGTACTGTGACGTCACGCCTGTCCGGCCATAATTTCGAACCGTTTTTCACCCCATGTTTCGAGACGTGGTTGTCATTGGAACGTCTTGTCAAAGCAGAGGTCGTGTCCCCTTATCACGGGATTCTCATCAACACGGGCGTGGGTAACCCAACTGCGCCGTTCACACAGTCCTGGGGAACAGGCGGATTTTAAGGCGAATGGGGGGGGGGGTTGTTCGATATTCACCGCCCTTATAAGGAGATAAGATTCTTCCTTTATTCTCCCACGCTTTCTTCCTGCCTCTTCGTCCTTGAGCTCCAGCGCCCAAGTCCTCATTCGCTCCCATTCAAACAAACACCCAACCATGTCCGGATCCGGAGCCGGCAGCAAGTGGATGGCCTCCTCCGTTAAGAGGGAAAATATAGAGGAGCTCCGAGAGGCCGGATACCTAGCCAAGGAGATCGTTTACCGACTTCCGGCTGAGGGACAGATCGTTCCCACCCTAGAGCCTCACGAGAGAGTGGTGTTCCTCACGCATTTTGTCCGCGGGCTGGGATTCCCTCTCCACCCATTTGTTCACGGATTAATGTTTTATTATGGGCTAGACTTCCATGATCTAGCCCCCAACTTTATCCTCGACATCTCGGCATTTATAATCGTGTGCGAGGCCTTTCTCCGCATCCCACCTCACTTCGTCCTATGGCTGAAGACCTTCAATGTGAAGCCGAAGGTGGTGAGCGGTCAACAGGCAGAGTGCGGAGGAGTTATGTTGGGTAGGATGCCCAACGTCACCTGGCTCGAAGGTTCTTTCATGGAAACGGTGAAGGGGTCGCAATCGGGGTGGTTCTACATCACCGAGCCGCGCGACACCAACTGGACGGCGGCCCCCGAATTCCGATGCGGAGCTCCGATGCGCCTCACCTCCTAGCAAGAGAAGGGCCTGACCTGGGGTACTCTGGGCAAGCTGACAGGGCTCTAGACGTGTGTCCAGAATATGATATCCAACAAGATCAAGCTTGTTAATGTGATCCAGGTTATGCTCATCCGTCGGATCCTCCCGTGCCAACGTCGGACTTGCTATTTGTGGAAATTCGATCTGGCCAAGCACCAGACGCTGCTAGAGCTCTTCAGCACAACGCACAAGGATATCTAGAAAGTGCTTTTCAAGGCCAGCGAAACGCCACCACCTACAATCGTGGGCTTAGCTCAAAGCGCCAAGCCAACTCGGTAAATTCTTTCGCGCTCCCAAGGCATAATCTTTACTGGCGTATTGTGAAAAAGGAGTCTAAGTTCTTCTATCAATTTTTTCCTTACGCCTGGACCGACATAGCGAGGCGGATTAACTGCCCAACCCCGCTACCTGAAGACAAAGAGACCCCACTATTGACGAAGATGTTGTTCCCGACGCCTTATGAGGTGCCAGAGAAGAAGACCAAGAAGGCGACCAAGGGGACCCGGAGTGGCCTTCGTCGAAAGGATACTTCGGCCCTGTTGTCCGAAGACAAGACTGACCCTTCGGTCGCTGAAGACGATGATGAGGAGGAGGAAGAAGACAACTCCCCTGAGAGGAGAAGGAAGAAAAGGGTGGCCTCTACGAACCTGGAGGCGAAGGCACCCAAGAGGGGGAAGGGCTCCCTCGCGGATAACTCCGCGTGGGATGTCGATAGCAGTCCGGAACAAATGCCCCGGACCAAGCCCCGGGCCGCTTCATAAGTACCAAAGACCTTATGCCCATCCATGTGTATGGCCCTTCTCCGTTGCCATATTAATATGTTTAATTTATGCTATTGTAGTCCGGACCGCGACAGTTCTCCGCAATCCTCGACAGAGGGCTCACTAGACTCCAAGGAGATGGCTAGCATGTCGCCGCCACCTGCTCATTCTACCTCGCCCAAAGGCGATGACGAGGTGGTGTCCCAAAGGGCCTTTCCCGACCAAGCGGAGGCTCCGGAGATCCTCAGTGTGGTGTCCAAGGATGACTCCCCAGTCGCTGGACACGTGGGGGAAGAAGTCCCCATGGGGACTGATGGCGGGCGCCGAGTTCCATTCGGCCCCCTGGTGGATATCATTTTGGAGACCTGCACGGCTCCGGAGTTCGGCGAACGGCCTTCCCCGAAAAGAGGGGGTGTGCCTGTTCCGATAGTGACCTCTGTCCAACCAGAGGCACCGGATGATCTGCCAGAAGCACTGCGAGGTGCTTCCATTGTAGATGAGCACTGTGTCCTCATGGGTACAGTAATAAAAAATGTTCAGTCTGCCAAAAGCGGGCTGACTGAAGCTTGCACTAGCCTTTTAATAGGCTTTGAGGTAATAATAATTGTAGAAAGAATATCATAGCGTAGATAGTAGCCCCTGATGCTTTGTTCGGTGTTTGGAAAGAAAAGCCGAACAATGGATCAATACAATTTTTGCAGGAGTCTAACATATGATGTCTGTGTAAATAAGCAGGCGTCGCTGCTCGCTGCTGCCGCTCATACTGCGGAGGTCTATGAACTGAAGCGGAGCCTGGAGCGGGCCGAGAAAGAGCTCAGCCTTGTGAAGAAGCAGCTGGAGGACAACCAAGGTATGTAGTAACCTGTGTGTGTGTGTTAGGAAGGACGAATACACTACAAAAAATACACTTTCGTGATGATACGTGTTTGTCACAGTAGGTCGCATTTTCTGTCATGCATGTACATCCATGACGATTTTATGACAGAATCAAGATAGTCATACCTATGCTGTCGTAGAAGTGTTCCATGACATTACCAAAATTATCATCACGGAAGTGTCCACTTCCATGACGATAAATCGCGTGTCACAGAAGTGTTTTCGTCAAGGTTGACCGACACGTGGCATCCACCGTAACGGAACGCTGTTAAGCTATTGGGTCGGGTTTTGGATCCGATAACCCGTTAAAAGCCTCGACCAATGGGGATTTTCCACGTGTAAAATCTTCATTGGCTGGAGGAAACACCTGTCGGCTCATCGTTGGGACAGATGTCATCCACTCATTGGACAGAAGGCGCCTATGATACGTTGACACGTGGCATGGCCCAACAGAGGCCCATTCCTGTGAAAAGGCCGGCCCGTTTCACTTAGTCAAAAGGTGGCGGGCCGGCCCATGTAAAGCCTGTTAACGGCATGTTCGCATATAGCCCATTTACAGCTCGCTAACCCAAGGCCCGTTACGCCCTATCCGAATTAGGCCCAGTAGCGTCATCTGGGCCAGCCAATATGATTCCAGCACATTTTCACTTCTGGCCCATGTATGGCCCATGACGTCTTTTGGCCCATATGAGGCCCTATGTAACTCATGGCCTATTAACAGCCCGTGGTGAAACTGGCCTGTAATGAACAATGTATCACTTTACACCCATTAACGGCCCATGGTGAAACTGGCCCATAATGAACAGTGTATCACTTTATACCCATTAACGGCCCATTATTTCGTTGGGCCGTTTCCAGCCCATGTTATCTTTCGGCCTTCTTAGAGCCCATTTGTTCTTGGGCTCATTTCCAGCATTCGTTTATTTACGGCCCATTACTGTCATTTTTCTGCTTGTGGGCCAAATTCAGCCTGTGGTTACAGTCGGCCCGTTTGTGGTCCGTTAATACATTGGGCCATTTTCATAGCGTCATCAAATACGACCTATTAACGATGGCCCGTTATGGTCGGCCCATGAACAGACGATTCCAACTCTAGCCCATTTACTGCCATAATGCGGTCTGTTTGGCCCATGTTTGGCCAATCGATCATATGGCTCGTATAAGGCCCATTGATGATACGGCCCGTAGAAGGCCCATTGTTTCTACGGCCCGTAGAAGGCCCATTGTTTCTACGGCCCGTAGAAGGCCCACTATTTCTACGGCCAGTAGGAGGCCTGATGTCAATACAGTAAATATTAGCCCATGGTTATTGTGGCCTAGTTTTAAAAATTAGGTTATTGCAGCCACTAGCTCACCGTAGAAAAAGAACTACAATGACTACAAGCAAACAAATAAACAAGACAACAAGGAAATAAATAAGCAAGCAACTAACGCTAGGCTATCACGACTATTACACATATTACATCCACTGGGCATCAAAGTTCGCCACCAGTACAAATATAGGGAACAAAGCAGCATATCATATACACTGGTTGTCAAAGTTGGCGACTAGCGCAAATAAACGCCGCAGCAAAACAAATCCAGAACTGAAACCACTTCAGAAGATCTCAAGAAACAATATCCTGGGTACCCATAATGCTGGCAAGATGCTTAGCAAGCTAATTAACTTTCTCTTGTTTGGCGCTTAAATCCTCCAGCGCTTGCTGTTGCACCAGAAAATATGCATCTGAATTCTGCAGGGACTTCCTCAGTCCTTCAGCTTTTTGTCGCAGCACATCTGATCGATGTCTTTCATCTTGAAGTTGAGACTCAAGAAGACGAACTAATTTAGGCAGCGAGTTCGAAGATCTTGTGCCAGCAGTAGTGGCCAGTAACTCGAACACTACATCAAGACAGGACTTTTGGGTTCCCTCAATATCGTCAAGATAGTTTTTATCAGCTTTCTTGGAGACCAACAGGGATGTCTCACTATCTTGAACCTTATCTGCATTACTTCCTTTACCATTGGATAACGTGGTACTATTCTCCAATATTTTGTCCGCATTCTAAAAGAGAAACAAGCAGACACATCACATGTTTACCATGTTGTATATGAAACTCATTTTGGTAAATGAGTTCAGTAGTAAAGTGGACAGGATAACAACATGAAACAAACATATATCTATGTACCATGGTCACTTTATGGTCTATATCATTCTAGTTTTTGTTGCCAAATCAAGATAGAGACACAGTTCAAATAATATTTGTTCAAGAGAAAGCAGAATAGACAGAATATAAGTGTGGGTAACTATAGAGCAATAACAACACTTATAATGTGCATGACATGAGAACATAACTGTTTATTCAATTGAAACTTAAATCAACATAGAGCAGGTTACAACAACAAACTAGTTAAAGAAACATGTTTAAAACATACCTATTGCGCCATTGGAGTTTCAATTCCATCCTTCAAATTTGAAAATAGTTGGTATGAGTAAATACAGTAATGCAAGAGCAGAGGAGTATGAACCATAGCTACAGAACCTGACCTGAGAACAAATCTTATTCTCCTTTGAGCGTTGAGTTGGGATTCGGAGTGGTGGTCCTCGTGCTTTGGGCACTGCAGTTCCCTTACTAACTGCTCGTGTTTGGGTGCTCTGTGGTGGAGACGGTGTTGTGTCAACTGGAACTAGGTTACTATCTGCCGGGGTTGGGGTTAGAAGGGGTGTAGCTGGTTCTCTGTCCAACTGGGTAGGGGTACAATCTGCGAGAGTCTGGGTTATGTGTGGTGGATCTGGACCTTGGGCAAGTACAACCGTGGTTCTAAATGCATCAACTGGTAGCACTATCTTTTCTGAAGACCGTGTTGTTACTCCCTTAGATACTGCCATCACGCTCTCCAATTCAAATGGCTGATAAATAAGAAAAGTAATTGAAAGTATAGACATTTTATGATAGATAGGTGCAATGGATAGTGGGGAATAAAAGAGGGCATGAAATAATTCATATTTATGTTGTCTAACCAAACAGGATAGCATGACACAATTTCACATATATGATGGCTAACTAAACAGGATAGCATGACACAATTTCACATTATGATGGCTAACTAAAAAAGATGGAAAGACACAGTTCAAAATATGAGACTATGTAAACAGGATGACATGACATAACTATATAGTGTGTTTATTAAATAGGTTGGCATGACATAATTCACATACATTCACGGATAGAATGCCATAATTCAAAATATGATGATTGTAAACACTAAATAGGATGAGATGATATAACTATATGATGTTTTTATTAAATGGGTTGCCATGCCATAATTCAGATAGATGATGTGTGTGTACTATGTAAACATGATGGCATGATATAATTCAAATATATGATTTATATAGTAAGCAAGTAAGTAGATGGCAATCCATATATGATGTAAAAACCAAGCAATGCAAGACAACATGCATGACATGGGTAATATAACCCTGCCAAGTTTGAGCATAGACATCAGGGGGGAAATAGGACTAGTCATCAGTCTCTGAATCCTCCTCTGAGGAGCTCTCTGTAACCAGCAAGATGTCTGCTTTAGCAGGTAGCATTGTCTGCTCTGAATACCTTGTTTTCACTCCAGATACTTCCATCACCACTTCAAATGGCTGATGCACAGGAAGAGTAGTTGAATATACAAACGTTTTCGACAAATGGAACACGTAATACAAAAAATGATAGCATGATATAATTCACATACATGATGATTGGCTAAACAGCATGGCATTGCATAATTCACATATATAATGCCTTTGCAACAAGATAGCATTGTATAATTCAAATATATAATGTCTTGCAACAAGATGGCAATGCATAATTCACATATATGGTAATTAGACACTGAATAGTTGAATGTACTAACATTGTTGAAAAATGTAATATGTCACAAAAAAGAGGATGGCCTGATATAATTTACATATAAGATGACTGGCTAAGCAGGATGGCATTGCAAAATTCACATATATGATGCCTGGCTAAACAAGATGGCGCTGCATAATTCACATAAATGATGAATAAACTAAATAGATGGCATTGGCACAAAGGATGTCTAAACTAAGCAGATGACATATTTGATGTATAAAGTAAGTAATGCAAGACACCATATGCATGATATAACCAACATTAGCATGCCAAGTTAGAGCGAAGACCTCAGGGGGTAAATAGGAGTTGTCTTCTCCTTCTGAATCCCCCTCAGAACAAATATATTCCTCTCGATTTACAATCCGAAATGCGTGGAGGGGGGCTGCCTTTGCGCCTACCATGGAGCAACGTCTGCATGAAATTTTATTGCCACGCAAGGCTCGTCTCTTTTGCTCTACATGTTCAGTTCCATTGTTTACAATAGCCGTCATGCATAGGAATAAAACATAGTGAGATTATGTAAGGAGTGCATGCAGAAATCTAGAGTGATGGTAGCAACCTGTGGATAGACCCAAAACCAATAATAGCAGGCAGATAATGGCTTCACTTAAAAAATACAGATAAAGGCTTCTTTACTGTTTGTTTGCCACCCAACATGAAACTAATAGTAGACACCGGAGATTAACCAGATAGTAGATAGATACTATTGATAGCGGCCCCGATATGTACCCCACAACCATTTAAAAACTCAAGTTTGACCATTAGTTTGGAGCTGACTCAGAGTCTAATCGGTGAACAGGACGATAAAGTATCATGTAATATTAAGCGATGCATAACGTAAGCAGACACGAAAGAGTGCGACCTCTCTTGCGGACCTATGTAGTCCTCGAGGTCATCTGCTCGGTTATTGATGGTAATGCAATTTTCATGGCTGCCAACGGCGGGGAAGAAGATCTGAGGCGGCAAAAGATAGTCTGGAGGCTAGATCCCTGCTGTGCTGGACCCTTCTGTCATTGGAGCAGCTGAGCTGGGGTGGACGACGGCGCAGCAGGAGCGGGACAAACCATGCAAGGTTTTCTTTGACAACTATATGTAAGAGAAGTAATTCTGTAAGGGCTCGTTTGAATTGGAGGATTCCAACAATGTAGGGATAGGAAATAGACAGGAATATGATATGAATGCACGTGCAAAACAGAGAATTTAAAAACACAGGATTTCTGCCAATCTGGGTGTTTGATTCACAACTATTGGAAGATCACAGGATGCGAAGAAGCATGGTGAGGTTAAGTCAAACCACAAGAAAATGTACGGTTATAAAGCTATTATGCTACTATCTCTTAGTCTTGTGCTTCGTGAATAGGAATTGGAAAAGCAGGAAAAGTGAACATTAAAATTCCTACATTTTTTCTTTCAAGGAGACACTAAAGGAACAAATCCGTGTGCTCAGTGGACAATATATATATAACATGTAGAGTAAAAAAGAGATGTAACAAGTGTACAACCTCTTTGGCGAACCCATGTCGATCTCAGCGTGATTGGGTTGGCCGGTGAGGATGCTCTGGCTGACTTTGCTGTCGGAGGAGGGGCAGAAGATCTTAGGCGTCTGGAGATGGAGCCCGAGGTACTGCTCCGCTGTGATGGAGGGTTTCGTCCTTGGAGCAGCTCCGGTGAGTTGTACGACGCCGAGGCTGAAGCAGGACAAGAGAGACAACGAACAACGTTAACCTGAGTGGAATTCTAATAGCATCTCCAATACATGACGTAAAATACATAACCACAAAGTGCTAGATGTAAAATACATCAGCCGCTCATCTCTGAACTTAACTGTCGAAACTGAACTTAACTGTGGAAACTGAACTTAACTGTCGAAACTGAATTTTGCTGTCGAAACTGAACGCACTAGCAAGGTGAGGCTACACGTCGGTCGACTGACCTTTTCATCTCTGGTCAGTCGATTTTGCAGCCGTTGGATACGAAATCAAGGGCCTGCGGTTCATCTTCAACCTCCACCCCCCTGAGCCGCCAGCCACCACCGGCCAAACAGCAGCCCCCCGCTGCCCGCGGCCGGCGGTGCGCCGCCCCGCCCGCCCCGAAAACACTCCCACCGCCGGTCCGCCGCCGCCCCGGCCATCCCTCTAGGCCCCCCCCGTGCCGAGCTTTTTCTCCGGCGATCCCCACGCCACCGCCCCGCCACCGCCCCGCCACCGCTCCCATCCTGAACCCTAAGATAGATAGTGGGGTACCTCTCCGGCAAGCCCCCTCCCCGCTGCGGCTGGTTCTTCCTTCACCCCGGCGAGCCCCCCCCTGAAAATCGACTGACCCAAAAGTCGATTCAGTCGACTGAAGTGTAGCTAAATCGGAGCAGCATCGCAAGCAAGAGCAAGAGCGAGAGCAGCAGCGCGAGCAAGAGCAATAGCAAGAGCAGACCAGGCAGGGGACCGAGAGCAAGAGCAGAGCAGCAGCGCGAGCGAGAGCTAAAGCAGCAGCAGCTCCTACTGATGTGGACGTCGCCGCCGAGGGAGCGACGCCGTGGAGGAAGTGGCCGGCGACGCCGCCGTGGATGGAGCCGCGCCGTGTCGGCTCGGGACCGAGCGCCGGCAGCACCGTGAGATCGAATCAAGAAGAAAATGCGGCGATTAGTGTACAACCTCTTTGGTGGCGCCGATTAGGCCGCAGCTTCATCCGAGGAAACGGTGATGATGATGCTCTTCCGGTGGTGCAGGTGAAGACGGCGGTGTGGGAATGGAGGTGGCGCGAAAGACGAGGGGAACGTCGGGGCAGCTCCTTGGAGGTGGAGGACGGGGTGGCTGAACCGGCGGGACGATGAGATCGACGACGGATCCTCATCCGGTACGGTGGATGAGGGACGTCGAGGTGTTGCTGTGGACGACGTCGTCGGGGAAGAGGCTCCGGCTGGGTGGCGGACGGAGCAGGGTGTGGGGTTTCGTCGCGGGTTTTCGCGGCCTCGGTGTACGAATGGGTGGGCGGATGGGATGGCAGTGGGGAACCATGGCTTAGAGACGCGCTTGTCCGAAATGTGGGGTAAGTTACGAAAGTACCCCCACCGATTTGAGGCGGTTCTTTCGGTTCAGGGGTACCACGGGCATTTCGCGTGTCGGGATTTCACAGGAGGTGGGAGTTTTCGCGCGCGTTGTAATTTCGGAATAGCAAGGCGCGGGTTGAGATGGAGGGAGTTGTCGGAGCACAACGAGACAAAGATATATCTTAAATATTTCGGGCTAACAAGGCGCGGGTTGAAATTTCCGGACAAGCCTAACGTGTACTGTACCAAATCAATGCGCACTACAAATGTCATTCAAAACTTTGAATTCATGTTATGTTCAATTAAAATATTTCGCTACGTGTATAATGCATGCAACCTACTACTCAAATGAACGTTTTAGTGCATTCCAAACGTATATACTACCGCTTCAATATGAACTAAATTTGAATTCGTTTCTCTATTTGAATAAGATCTACAGTAATGATTGTTGTGAAGTCAAAGCATTTGAATTCGTTTCTCTGTTTTAATAAGATCTACAATCATCATTATTGTCAAGTTAAACCATCGTTTGTGTATTATCTTCACAGCACACCACATGATTAGTCTCGAGTTACATATGAACTATGTGTACTATATGAACTCGAACTAGATTTTTTGAATCCACTTTATTTTGATTTCAAGTCACATTACATTTCTAGCTCTAGCTAGATCTTCATAATCTAAACCATGTCTCATATGTATAATGTGTTTATCACATTATGTATGGTGCCCCGCCCCCTACGCCTACAAGTATTTAGATGTGAGTTGCAAACACCACACATTACCACAAATTCAAATAAAATGTGAGAATGTTCGATATATAGTATTGTTTAGATTGTTCGATATTTAGTTGTAAGCTGCAAACGCCACACATTATCACAAATTCAAATAAAATGTGAGATTGTTTGATGTATAGTATGGTTTAGATTGTTCGGCATTTAGCTGTGAGTTGCAAACGCCATGCATTATCACATTATGGTATAACATGTGCACAACACGTGTATCACCGCTATATTCATGCATGCAATGTTTAAAACACTATGATCTCCTATTCAAATATATGAATCCGCTTTCATATCAAATTATGATCTTTGTTAGTCTCTTACACCCACACAATCCTCTAACCTTTGTAGCTACCACTAACTTTCTCTCGTGCATGCACACGCCCTCCTCGCCCTCCCCCTCCCTCGGCATTCTATACACCGGGCACATTCATTTTTTTCTTTAGGTCGTTCTCCCAGAGTCTCCACAACTCCTTTCCGACACACACCGATCGATAAACCTCTCCAGCGATGCCTGCCTACAACATACACACACACCTTCAATCTCCTCCTTTATGTGTCCTTGCCTCGTGTCTCTCATACGGTCAGACACACGTGTAAACTCTCGCCCCTCTTTTCATCGATCTCACAACCGCACACTCCTCCCCGTATCTAGCTAGTAGTTGGGCCTCTCGCACCACCTCCTAGCTCCATTCTCTCTGTCTATCCGTCTCGCTGGGCCTTATTTGCCTCTAACAAATGGACGTACACCGACCGATCTCTCGCTATACATATAGCTAGCTAGGTCCTTATAACTCGTTTTTACCCACACGTCAATCGATCTACCTCATTAGTTGTGTCTCTCCCTTCCTCCGACAAACAACAATTGATCTACCGATCTAGTTAGGTTTGCTTACCAAACACATGGTTCCCCTTCATCATCCATGGATGCGTCCCGACAGATCTATCACGCACAGGCACACACAGAAACACATCCCCACTCTTATTGATAACATTGCAGTTCCACCCTCAGTTTGTCTAGTAGGCCTCTCCCACCATCTTCGAGAAGCAACTCCATCACCCATCCAGCACTCTACCCCTCTCCCTCCCTCTCTCTCTCCTCTCTCTCTCTCTATCCCATCATATTTCCCGTCCTTCAGTTATGTATGGATGTCGACCGATCTCCCTCAAGACATAGCTGGGTCTCTCCTTCTCAACACATATACGAGTCGTTCTACCTCTATAGTTAGGCCTCTGCCTACCCCTCCCCCCACCCCCTCCCCCCACACACAGATACATCGAGCGCTCTAGTCATGTCTCCCTGCCACACACAAACTTGACATGTGCCCTCTAACGTTCCGGTAGGCCAGTCGCCCTATATCTTTGACTTGCACACACACACAATTTCGATGGCTCTCTTCATCGATCTCGCACCCACCCACTTGATCCTCTCTTCGACTCTATCGATAGCTATGACCCCTCCCTCTCTTCTCGTGGATTGCCCGACCCTCTATGTATGATATGGATAGGCCTCCATTTCACACACATTGCATGCAAAATTTTGTTTGAGATGTCATCGACACATATTCCCACAAATAATTCACGAAATCAACCCCCACCCCACCCCCACCCCAAAACAAAAAACACTCACGAACGCGGTTTGTATCTCTCACACACACCCACGTAGGTGGGGGACGTGCACGAAGAGAAGAGGTGCATGCACGGCGCACGTACTCCCGTCTCTTTCCCAACCACACCCGCGCGGGTACACTGTGGAGCTCATTTCTGTACGAAAAAGGCAGCCCACGTGGTAATTTGGCACGTGTACTGGTTGTCCACTTGGTGGAGGGAGGATCGTCTACCACGGGTGAACAAACAAATTGCGACTTGACGTGTTATGTTAAAAAAAGAGGCAAACCATGTGGGGCCTACCTTAGAGGCAAGGCTCTATACACTGGAGTACTTTTGATGTGTCCCGTCAACTCGCAGAACGAGGAGAAGCTTGCTTAGTACGCCGTCTCCCCCGTTCCTAAATATAAGTCTTTGTAGAGATTTCACCATGAACCACATGCGGATGTATATAGATGCATTTTAAGTGTAGATTCATTCATTTTGTTCCGTATGTAGTGGAATCTCTACAAAGACTTATCTACTAGTAATAGCTAGCCCCCACTACTAGGAATTCTCTATCCTCTCCTTGAGCCACATCATCAAAATTGATGTAGCCATTAGATGAAGTAAATCAGTCCATAATAGTCGTCTGATCTAGACGTTGAGAGGCTCCGCACTAAGCCACATGCAAGCATGCAGAAATACCGTGGCACATGCATGTGAGTGGGTTTTAAATCACATCAACATGTCTGCATGCAAGCATGCACTGGTAGCATGCATGTAAGTGAGCTTTTAAGTCCCATTAACATGTCAAAAAGAAAAATATAATCCCATTATGCAGTAGGAGTTGGCTGATCTTTTTTCCTTACGTGGGATGATCTAAATGATGATGGGAGTTTATTTAGTTTGGCTACCACATTTGTCATGCGGTTATAGAGTTTTTTTAGTTCTATGAAATCGATAATTTTGCGCAGAGAGATATACCGTTGTTCCGCGGCAACGTGCGGGGACTCATCTAGTAATATTTAGGAACAGAGGGAGTACTATGTAAAGAGTTAGGTGTCGCACTGTGATAGTGTGAGGTGGGCCATGTAATCACTGAGCCCGCGTGTTTTCACTACTCTTGCACGCCTCCGCTGTAAGAATGGAGAAAATTGTAATCTAGTAGTAGTACCTCCTTTCGCCGAAAGCGTGGGACATCCAGCAGTCCTACCACCTTAGTAATAAAGACCAATGAGCCGTCAAATGACATAGACCCAGCAGTAACCATCACTCTTGCGCCAGTGAGAGGTCGCGTCCCCTCTGCCCGGGCATGAATGTGGCACCGATTCTTTGGAGCCGCGCTGATCATTTCAGGAGGGAAGCGCGCAGGTGATGGAGGGGCTTTGGGTGGGCCAGGATGGTCAGGAGCGGGCGTGGCAGCTGTCCGGATGTCCCTACCGGACACGCCTGGAAACGAGAGGATGCACTGACTCTCGCGGCTAAAATCGTACACTACACAACATCTCTCTGTAGGAGTAGGTCGATCTGTCGCTCTCTCTAACACACACACATGCTGTTAAACACGCACACACACACACACAGGCACACACACACACACACGCACGCACGCACGCGCGTGCGCGCGCGCGCGCACACGCACGCACCTTCGTCCTGTTGCACCTTCTAACTTGAGGTCTCGGGTTCGATAACTACACTTGAGCATAATTTGTGCCAAGAGGATTCTTTGACTAGTCAAAATATTTTCTAGGGTTTGCACGCTTCACACTCTCTCTCCAGTATATATATACACGCTGGAGCCTCAGCGCTTGTAGTTGCTCTCTTCACACACTCTCGCCCTCTCCCTCTGTTCCGAATTACTTGTCGCAGGTATGGATGTATCTAGATGTATTTTATTTCTAGATACATCCATTTGTTCGATGAGTAATTTGGAACGGAGGGAGTAGTTGCTCTCTTCACACTCTCTCGCCCTCTCCAGATCTAAACAGGACTTCGTTGGCCTCTCTCCCCCTCACTACTGCTCAAAGAGCCGGCAGGATCCGTCCGCCGGGAAGGGAAGGAGGCTTAACGATGTCGCCGTCGGCGAGGGACTACCGGCGCAGCTATTCACTTTCCACCCAGCAGCGGAGCGGGAGGGCCTCCGACCCCCTCTTCTTCGCCGTTGTCCCGTCGCGCACCGAACCACGCCCCAAGAACCTTAAGGTATAATTTACTTACTCCACATGCATTGCTCTAGGTGCATGTATAGCATGAATCTAGGACGTGGTTCAAAGAGGAAAGGAGTGGGGGAAAGTAGTTGGAAAAGTTGTATATAGCATGAATCTAGGACGTGGTTCAAAGAGGAAATGAAGGGGGAAAGTTCTATAGCATGAATCTAGGTCGTGGTTCAAAGAGGAAAGGATTGGGGGAAAGTAGTGGGGAAAGTTGTATCACATAAATCTAGGACGTGGTTCAAAGAGGAAAGGAAGGGGCGAAAGTACTAGCTCAAAAAGGAAAGGAAGGGACAAGGCTGTAGAGTTTGAGCAGGACTAGATTTGATGCGCTCACACAGGGAAAGGTGTCTAAAGATAACAAAACTGGGACCAACACAAATATGCTCCTTGGTTGTTTGTTCTTTGTTGCAACAGACTATGCACGACCACAGTACATCGGTAGATGCACATGGTGCTGGTGCGTCCACTGTCCCGTGCAACTCATTAGCTGTTGTTAATCTAAGGCCATGTTTGGTTAAAAACTCCCTAGTCCCTACCTGCTTGGTTCCAGGGACTAAACATGGACTAGAGGTTATTAAATGACATGCTAAAAGACCATGTTACCCCTAGTAATGAACTAATAGAGACAAGGTGCGATGCGTGGCAGGGGCAACTGTTGGAAAAAGTCCCAAAAAGACTCCCTCGGGGTCTTCTTTCTTTAGTCCCAAATGCCCACTTTTAGTCCCTAAAAGTCCATCATGTTTGGTTTAGATGGGACTGACACGGAGTTTTTTAGTCTCTACACCAAAATGTCCCTGTAAACAAACACCCTCTAATAATGCCGCTGGAAAATTGATGCAATGCCACAGTTAAAAGCAAATTACATGTTTAATGAATTTTATTGTTAATATAATCTCTATGTTAATATTAATCAATGCCACTGTTTGAGAAATGCTACTGTCTTGCTTTCTTTCCCATTTAGATAAGGTAGATGCTTCTTTTTGTTGGCTTCTGTGTCATCCACCATTATTGAACACTAATTGTTTCCTTTGCACCTCTGTGTAAACAGGGTTATCTACTTCTCCTCGTTCCCATTGTGACCTTTTGTTGCACTGCACAAAACACTTTTGTTTTAAGAGTGTTTTGTGCAGTTCAACCAAAATGTCACACCGACAACGTTGCTTGATTGCTTGATCTTAGTGGAACTGCACAAGAGGAGATCTTACTTCCTATCCGTTAAGGCGAATTTGGTTCAGATCTTCTTCTTGTGAGTTGTTTGAATTCCGCATCATGAGAGGTCAGTACTAGCCTTCTTTCACATGATTCTGCAGTGTGCTTTCATATGTTGTGCTACTTGTACGATAATGTTGCTTGATTTCAGTGAACTGCACAAATGGAGACAAGACTTCCAATCTGTATGTGCACCGTAATATCCCATTGAGGTAAGATAAGGATATTTCACAACTGTTGGCCTGTATTTTGCCACTTTCATAAGAAAATTAAGTTTAGTACTATACTTGTGCTACCTAATTGACATGCCAAATCTTACATTGAAGGCGAAGCTTGTCTGTTATTGAACCAAGTGATGAAGGGGAAGAACAAGCGGAAGAAAAACAAAAATCAACTCCCGGTGCTGTAATGAAGCACTCGAACTGTGATGACACAAGTAATGATATAGTTTTGCAGCTTAATTTATTGCTATGGCTGGAGCGAGCAATTTTTTTTCCACTAATTTGATGCCACTCTTAATGTAATATGTAATTATCTCAACTTGTGCAAATAGGGATCTTCTTTGAAGATACCATATATTTTAGTGGAACTACACAAGAAGATGTTGGAAACATTAAACTAATTGAGGAGTATATAGTAAGCATGGCCACCACCGTAGATAGCAATAGATGGTTTCGGAGAAGTGCTTCATCTGTATGCTCTACACAATAAGCCTCCTGACAAAGGTTGGTACTCACCCACTGATTTCATCCATATGATTGAGCTTTGTCATCTCTATTGGTGTTTTGCTACTGTTTAGATACTGTCATGAAAAAGTGGTATTGTCCTTAAGAAGTGCTTCATCTGTGCTGTTTTAAATATTTCCTTCAGGGATGCTAGCATTTAGTAGTCCTCTTGTCTTTCCACAACAGGATCATCTTCCTCTGAAGAAGAATATGGAGTACGTGAAGTGACTAGTTCTGATTATGCCAGGATGAAGAAGCCCTGTCTATCTTCTCATCAAAAGGAGCAGTTGGAGGATGGTTACATTACTCCCCACAAGACCAAACTAACTTTAGCTCTGAAGGACTGACAAATCTCCATCTTTTTGCTGTGATGCCCGAGTACAATGTTGTTCTAGGATTCTTTCTGGTGAGTTCCATTTTTCTAAAAGTGTGCTCTACATGGACCATGTATGTGCCTGTTGAAACTGTCAATTCATAGTACAGTTTTCTTTATACTAATCACTTTTTTGTATTTGTGCAAACAGGGGTGCTCGGCTTGATTTCAATGGGAACTACATAAAATGTTCATGAATACATCGAATCATTCATTTCCACCACAAGAAAGGAGGTGCCGATAAGTTCAAGGCGTTGCAACATATAAGGGCGAAATCATACAAGCTACGTGCGAATTTGGTTGATTTTGGTGGAACTTCACAAAAAGAACAACTGGTTTATTTAGCACGAGGTGCCATTTCAATGTCCGAACTGATGGCAAACCCTGCCCATTCCATAATCATAGGCATTTGATATTTTGGAATGGGACAACCTTGTCAAATTTTGCTCATTGATTTTAGCAAGACATGCGTTTGCTATTTTCGAATGGAACACCCTTTGCTGTCAGCAGCGTCGATCAATTTTTTCTTTATTCTTTAGTTGTGAAGTAAATATTGCCTCTGACATGTGAGTCGCTGAGATGCATAATCATCGATTGTTTTGAATGTTCTCTATGAATTGCCAGGCCTGTGTTTTTGATTGCAATGTACAGAAACACTAAAAAGCTTCTCAAACTCTTTGTATTCCTTCTATTCCTTTTTACTTCGCACATTGTGAAAGTGCATACTTTTTTGTATCAAATTGGTTAAAGTAGAGATACTTTGACTGCAGACAAAACTTGTATGCAGACTAGAAAGGACCAGAGGGAGTACATGTGAAACTGCTGCAAACGAGGTGATCACCCTGGAAATAATGCTAGTACGTATTGTTTTGCATGTTCATCCAATGCCAGTGATACAGGAATTCGAACTAATCGAAATAAATTCATTCATACACGGTCGGACTTCATATAAACATGCCGGATTTCATTACATTTCATACATTCTTCAACTAAACAGGGGTGCGCTGGAGGTATACTTAATTAACCGAAGCTACCCACCTGTGTCCCGCTGAGCCGAACAGAAGCTTTAGTGACTTAACTGCAGGTGCAGTTGTGTAACTGACATGTGGCCTGTTGAGCCCACGTGTCAGTCAGCCAACTGCACCAGCAGTTAAGTAGAAGCAGCGTTCTTCTCCAGCGCAGCTCTCCGACTCCATGTCGCCGCCAAGAAGCTAACCGGCCGTCAATGGTCAACCCGCCTAGCTTGGCTTCAGCCGGAGGGTAGCAGAAGTGGCCTTACTTGGACCCGAGCGGCGGCGACCTACCATGTTCTACTCTTCCTCGTTTTCTGTGTGGCGCGGCCTCATTGGCAGCGGGGCGGGGCCTCGGCGGAGCCGGCGATGTCCTATGCCTCGTTGTTGGCAGGGTAGGGCCTCGGCGGAGCCGGCAGTGCCCTCTGCCTCGTTGTTGGTGGGGCAGGTCCTCGGCGGAGCCGGCGGTGTCCTCTGCCTCGTTGTTGGCACCGTGGGGCCTCGGCGGAGAAGGGCCTCGTCGATGCCAGCGGAGTGGGGACTCGTCGGAGCCGGCATTGTCCCCTGCCTCGTCCTCGGTCTCGCCAAACAGCATCGAGCCCGCTTCATCGCCCTCTTTGCTAGCCTCTTTGTAGGCAGCCACAGCCTCCGCCACCTGCATGCGGTACCGCCAGCGCTCGAGGCGGCCCTTGCGGGCGGAGTGGTACGAGTCGAGCAGCGCCTCCTGCACCGCCCGCTTCGCGGAGATCTACTCCTCCGCGTGCAGGTGCTCCTCGAGGAGATGGTGGTTGTAGGCGGCGTCGGCCTGCGCCTCCCGGAACTGCTCCTCACGCATCTGCCTCACCCCTGTTCATATATTGGGCACAGGCCTCGCCGATGGTCATGCTGCAATGCACCGGCGAGGATGGCACGGAGGAGGGGGTTGGCGCCGGATCGTCGACTACCATGTTCTCCATTGGGACGTCGTCGTCCTCCGGCTGCCTGTCGGCCAGCCGGTCGGCAGAAATGGCTGCCATCTCCTTGTGGTCCGTCGTCCGCCCGTCCCGAAGAGCGCTGGAGTGTGAGGAAGCCATGGTGGGCAGTAGTGGTGTGGACATGAGAAAGGGAACAGATGCAGATGACTACGGCTATGGCCGGTGCAGCAGTTTATATAGCAATGGTGGGCGGGCGAAGGGACGGACGTGTGGCGCCGGAGTAGCCGCCTCGGCAACCACGTATCATTAATGTGGGCAGCAGATAGACGGACGGAGGACACTTGTGTCATTTGAAGGCGGAGCAATCGCCTGCACCGGGAAGCGGGGAGGGCGGCGCTGACCGTTTCGGGCGGAAAGCGCGCGCGGGCGAGGAGACGACTTTACTTGGAGAGGATGACAATGGGGACCCACCAGGTCCATAGCCTCACATATGCAAGTGCCTCCTTATATATATATGTATAATTTATTTTGCTTCCTCCTGGTTTCCTGAAATCAGGGTCCCACACCATTGTCAACCTATGTAGTACTCCCTCCTTTCTGGTTTATAGGGCCTATCTCAAAATTTTAGTTTTTCCATTTTATAAGGCTCGATTTGGTTGTTCCCCATCACATGTTCAGACTTCAAGGTGCATTAACTCATTGCATGCAAGTATTAAGAGAAAACTGACCAATGCATGCACTTTATGCATGCATGCATTGCAATTAATGCATTTGTAAACATAATTTTTGAGGAAAACAAAAGCATTAATTGGGTGCTTTTGCAAACTACAAAAAATATTCCACCACTCATCATCTTCCTTGGTTGGTGAGATTTTTGAATTGAGCCTTATAAACCAGAAAGGAGGGTGTAGTCAATAAATGAGAGAATTGCACAAGAAGCGGCCGATAGCTGGGACCAAGCAGCTCGAGTAGTATTTGTGTTTTTGAGGTGTGAGCACTGCAGAGTTTTTCGATGTTTAGCCCAAATATTAATTTTTCTCCTCTCAAAAACAACGAAAACATCACTGCAGGTATTAACTAGGCGGGCTATGGCCCGTCTAGCCCAAGCCAGATATCCAGCCCAGATATTAATTGTTTTCAGGTTGAAAATGGCTAGCCCAGCTATACTTTTTTTTAGGAATACCCAGGCAAGGTCAAGTTTTTATTCTCCGCCCCGCCGTGCTGCAAATCTTTCCTAGGAGGGATGCATTAGGCTTAACAAGAAAATGGGCTTTAAGGAATAATAAATGGGATGTAATTATGAAAACTGGGCAGTAACTATAAAAAAATGCACCAAACACGTGATTACTTTATAAAATATTATTTTTGGATATTGAAAATTTTAATTTCATTAATTGTTGCAAGCGCAATGTTTCGTTCGATTTTTACGTAATATAAATTTATATTGAAATTGTACTTAATGTGACTAGAAATTTCGGGATAAAAATATTTTGGATCCCATCAAAATGTGGGAAATTTTATTGAATTCTGTTTTGAACGGTTGGTTGAAATGGGCTGTACTTTTTACAAACTGTAAATGGCTTGTAGTAAATTCCATTAGAATTCAAAAATGGGCTACACATTCTTACAAATCTCAAATGGGCTATAAGTTCTCTGCCACACACTTCTGGCCTTACTAAGTTGACGCATCCCCTAAAAAAACAGAGTTGACGCGTATGCAAGGCTTTGTCAACTTATTGTCAACACACGGTTCTAGCAGCAGTGGCCGTTGGATGTCCATCCAACGGATGCCGTGCTTCTTCTTCAATCACGGATATTCTAGCTTCACCCGCCCAAAAAATGATTCCTCCCCCTGGCATCTGGGGCACATCGTTTTGGAAGCTGACCTGTGGGCCTACTAAGTTGACGTACCAAGGGCTTTGTCAACTTAGTCAATATAAACGATTCTAGCTGCAGTGACCGTACGATGTCCATCCAACGGCCGTCGTGCTTCTTCAACCTCTGGTCTTCTTGCTCCAGCCGCCCAAAGTAGCGCCGTTCGTGCCACCTACTCCTGCCTCCCGTGGCCGACTGTGCTGCCACGGAGGCCTCACCGCCCCCTACTACTCTCACCGCTGGCCAGGCCATCCCTCCACTCACCCACACCCCTGTTATTCTGCGGCGACGGCAGCGCAACCGAACCAGTGAACCCTCGTACTCCTCTCCGCGTGTGCATCCACTGTCGCATCTTCCCCGGCTCCGCGTCGTCCCCTTCCTAGGCCTCGCCATCGTCCACCGCCCTGGTGCTCTCGGCGCGGCATGGTCAACATGGTCAAGGAACGACTTCCATCGGACGTCGACTGTACGTGGAGAGGCTGACAGCTGGGTCCACGGCAGCCGCAAGGAAGTGCCTCCTTATTACGCGCAAAATAATTATTCCTCCACCTGACAGCCCCGTGACTGCTGGGACCCATGAGCTACATCTTCATACGCAAGGAAGTGCGTCCGGGAAAAAATGATTCGCCCCCCTGACTTCTGGGACCCACCAGCTACATCTTCGCACACAAGGAAGTGCGTTCGGAAAAAAACAAATCACCCCCCGACCGCTGGGACCCACCAGCTACACCTTCACACGCAAGGAAGTGCATCCAGGCAAAAAAAAGAAATGATTCGCCACCCTAACTGCTGGGACCCAGCAGCTACACCTTCGCACGCAAGGAAGTGCGTCCGGGCAAAAAAAAATGATTCGCCCCCTGACTGCTGGGACCCACCAACTACATCTTCGCAGGCAAGGAAGTGCCTGACAGTCGGGACCCACCTGGTCGCAGCGTACGTAGCATTGTCATTTTTGGTCACGAACGTGTACGTACATACTGGTCGATGTAGAGGCGCGCACGTGTCGTAGTAGAGGCGCGCATGTAGCATGTACACGTACGTACAGCGGCCAGGGTGCAAGAAAGAAAATACGGCCACGTATGTGTACATACGGGCAGGGTCTCGAACGCCTACTCGCGCACACGTACGACCAGGGCTCGTGTACATGGCTCGGTCGAAACAGAGAAACAGCGTCATCGTCGTGTTCATGGGGAGGCAACGGAATGTGTCGTGTTCATGGGGAGGCAATGAAATGCGTCGTGTTCATGAGGAGGCAATGAAATGTGTCGTGTTCATGGGGAGGCAATGGAATGCGTCATGTTCATCGGGAGGCAACGGAACGTGTGGGAGCCAACCGGCTGGATCGGAACGGAATGCGGGGTCGTGTTCATCGGGAGGGCTTGGACGGAGCAGGCGATGGAAACGAGGCCTGGAATACCGCACAACGGAGGAAATGGACCTCCTACGTTTGGAACGGGGTCCTATTGATCGGGAGGGGTGTGGCGTACCGCAAAACGGAGGAAACGGACGTCCTACAGTCAAAACGGGGGTCCTGTTCATCGGGAGGGGTGTGGCGTACCGCAAAACGGGACTCCACGGGATACTGTTCATCTCCACCGTCGACCTCCTCCAGCCTCCACGGGCTACCGTCGACCCCTCAAGCCTCCATGGGCTCCTGTTCATCCAGCCTCCACCGTGCGCTACTCCACCGGCTACTGTTCAACCACCCCTCCACCATCTACTGTTCATCCAGCCCTCCACACCATGGGGTCCTGTTCAACTGCCCCTCCACGGGCACCCCTCCACCGTCTACTGTTCATCCAGCCCTCCACCACACCACGGGGTCCTGTTCATCCAGAGGCAATGCCATCGCTCCCTGTTCATCCAAACGCCCCCTCGCAACACTCACTGTTCATCCCAGAGGCAACATCAATTGGCTTCAGTTAGCAGCAGTAGCGAAGGAATCGCTCGATCGGGTTCAGTTAACATCCATCGATCGATCGCTCGGGTTCAGTAACGTGTAGCCTGAAGTGCAATCGCTCGGGTTCAGTTAGAGCCCAACGCCTCGCTCGGGTTCAGCTAGAGCCAATGCCTCACACACACGCGCGTACGTGTACGAGAGAAACATGCATCGCTCGGCCCCCAACCTCCCACCGTAACCGGGAACTCCTCGAAATTTTCCGCCCCCTCGCTTCTACCACGATTTTTTCCGTCATGGATGGCACAAAGAATGTCATGCAGCTGCGTCTTCGGCCCGCCTAGGACGAAAAGCCCATTTTCTGTCATGATTTTTTGTCATAGAAGTAGGAGCCCACCACATCTATGATGATATCGGGTTTTGTCACAATTATCGTCATAGAAGTGTCATATGTATGACAGAAAAAAATTCGTTCGGCCCAAAATGTCATGGATGTGTCTTTTTTTTGTAGTGATACTTCGTGCTGACTAAAGTGTCATGGACTATGCTAGGGGCCACGACCAAGGTGGCAACCCTCAAGAAGGCATTAGCCGAGGCCGAGGATAAAGCGGCCAAGGAACACGTTGTACGCGAAAAGCATGAGGCCCGAGTCAGCGAGGTTCAGCAAGAGCTTCACGCAGGCATCCGAACTTGCGGAGGCCTACCAGAGCGCACAAGAGGCTTGAGCCGAGGCCCAGAGCGCCCTTAAGGAACTCCAGGAAGCCAAGAAGATTACGGCGGGTAAGGCTTTTATTATGCAAAGCAAGTTTGTGAGGGAAACGGTCCTTGTACTTACCCAAATTTGGTGCTCTACAGGGGCGTTTACAGATTTGCCGCGCAGCATATCCGATGCCGCTGAATTCTATTGAGCCGAGGAAGGGAGTTCGACGGAGAAGCTATTCTAGTCTCAATATCTTGGACCTGAACATCTGGTATCCTTCAGCGACCAGCTGAAACAGTTGGTCGAGCTGCACAAGGCGGGCGAGCTGGCCATGAGGGACCTAATAGTCCGGCTATGTCCTGCCACGCCGGTACCGAACACCTACTTTGGGCTTGTGAAGCGGCTTGTTAGTGCCTGCCCACGACTTGAGGTCGTAAAGCAGTTGGTTTGTATTGAAGGTGCCTAGATGGCCTTTGCTCGCTGCAAGATGTGGTGGGTGAAGATGGACGCCGTCGAGTCCACCAAGGGGCCGCCGAAGGGTAAGGAGCACCGTACCCCCGAGCGCTATTTTGCGGATGTCCTAGACGGGTCTCGTATTCTAGCCATGCAGTGCGGGCAGGACATTATGTTTGAGTGAATACACTCATATTATTGTCTTGTATGATAAAAACAAATCCGCTTTGTAATTAATTTTTATTATGTTTTGATTGTATCCTCATGTGTGGCCGTGTTATATGAAATATGAGGGTTGTCCAGTCGTCAGCTTCTACCCTCACGTAGGTAGTACGAAGGTGTTCTGGATGGTATCTAAACAATCTTGATCCAATTATATGGTCCTTGAAGGAGTTGTTTAGCACAATGAACCAGGCAACCAGTCTATACGGCTTGAACGTCATCACTTAGCCATAGGAGTTTTATAATAAAACATAGGCGCAGCCCCTGGTATACGAACCAGAGTGCTGTCAGCATCTGATCGGGAAGTACCGATCCTTCGCGTAATGTGGCCTGTTTGAAAACCCAGCACTCTCTATTTGTATGATTAGGAGGCTTGTCGGGGGTGCCGTGAATCTAGCATGGACTATCAAGTATGCGATCCAAGCTAGATGGGCCCGAATTGTTCTTTTGGAATGGCTTCTTCCGCTGACCAGACATAGAGCCACTGAATCTAGCGTTGACCGTCGTATCCTTGGTGTTGTCACTGTTGTTTCGATGCTTGTATCTATTGCGTCGAGACTTGTCTTTGTTGCTTTTAACTTTAGGAGTGCCGGCGTCGCTTGCATTGTTTTTGTTATAGGCCAACCAACCGTCCTTGCCCGCACAAAAGCGGGTCATGAGTGTTGTGAGGGCAGCCATGGATTTTGGCTTTTCTTGGCCGAGGTGGCGAGCAAGCCATTCGCCGTGGATGCTATGCTGAAAAGCTGCTAGAGCTTCGGCGTCCCGACAGTCGACAATTTGGTTCTTTTTAGTTAAGAATCTTGTCTAGAATTTCCTGGCGGACTCTGTGGGCTGTTGAACTATATGGCTTAAGTCATCAGCGTCCGGAGGTCGAACATATGTACCTTGGAAGTTATCGAGGAAAGCCTCTTCCAAGTCCTCCCAGCTGCCAATGGAATTTTCAAGCAGACTATTTAGCCAATGCCGAGTTGGACCTTTGAGTTTTAGAGGGAGGTATTTTATGGCGTGGAGGTCATCTCCGCGGGCCATATGGATGTGGAGAATGAAGTCCTCGATCCACACCGTGGGGTTTGTGGTTCCATCGTATGATTCTATGTTCACGGGTGTGAATCCTTCAGGGAATTCGTGATCCAGGACCTCATCAGTGAAGCGTCATTATTGACGATTGAAGGGGCCATCAAACCCTTCAGCGACAGCATAGAGGAACTCTAAATGAAAGCACCAATGTCGGTGTAAAAACCGGCAGATCTCGGGTAGGGGGTCCCGAACTGTGCGTCTAAGGTTGATGGTAACAGGAGACAAGGGACATGATGTTTACCCAGGTTTGGGCCCTCTCTATGGAGGTAATACCCTACATCCTGCTTGATTGATATTGATGAGTATGATTATTACAAGAGTTGATCTACCACGAGAGCGTAATGGCTAAACCCTAGAAGTCTAGCCTGTATGACTACGGTATTGAGTATATATCCTTTCCGGACTATACCCTCCGGTTTATATAGACACCGGAGGGATCTAGGGTTACATAGAGTCGGTTACATAAGATGGAATCTTCATAGTTGTTCGCCAAGCTTGCCTTCCATGCCATGGAGAGTCCCATCCGGACACGGGTACAGTCTTCGGTCTTCATATCTTCCCAGCCCATCAGTCCAGCCCATAGATAATAGGCCCGACGCCGGAGGACCCCTTAGTCCAGGACTCCCTCAGTGGGCACTTCGCAGATTACAACCTTCAGCAAACAGAGGTTGAGGCAAAAGCTCGACGCCTCTCGTGCGCAGTAGGTAGGAGTGTCCGGCGGGCCACAAGGCTCGATGGTGGCGGTATCAAACGATGGAAGGGTGATCTCTCACTGGGTGTAGATATCCACGAGACGCCATGGACTACCAGATTGGTGGATGAGCACGATCCAGTTGGCATTCATTCCCACCCAGTAGTGGCGGCACATGAAGGACAGGTGGACGGGTAGTGGTAGCATGTCGAGGGGCACCACAACAACCTCCGTAGGATCGTCAAGTCAGTGTCTGGGCCACCTGCGAGGATTGGGCATCAGCAAGCAGGGTGTCTTGAAAAGAGCAGGTCGGTTACAGACGAGTAGACGGTACAAAGACACCGAGCATGCGGCCAGACGGATGGTGTTGAGCAGGTCCATACGATTACAGATCTACTTCAAGAGAACATCAGGGAGGGAATTCCAATCGCGGCTCCGCGTGTCAGTCGTTGCTGCCATAGGTTTTTTTTAGGGCACTGAGTGACTGGGGTTTTCGGTGCTCGCGAGCCAGCAGGGAAGCGCATTCGGGCGGGCGAGCTAAGAAGATGGCGTGTGTGGCCGAGCAGTGAGCGAGGGGATATGGTACGCGCGAGCTACCAAGGAAGATGGCGTGTGTGGCCGAGCAGTGAGTGGGAGGAGGAAGAAGAGAGGAGGAAAAAGAGTAAAAGATGGGGAAGAAAGTGCATTAAACTGAATTCTACAAGTACTACTACCAGGATATATCGTCCTTCGGAGTGTAAATATTTACACCGATGACATGTGGGTCTACCTCAAGAGGGCCCATATGTCAGTTAATGGAGGAGAAAGGTGCGTAGTCGTATTTGTGGAAGCGTGTTCCACTGGAAAACATGATGGCAGTACTGGGTAAGGCTGATTTAGTAACACCAACATGCTGGTTCAGCTTATTAATTAAGTGTCCCATCTACTGCAGCGTGTATTGTCACTTCACTGTGAAGACTAGTTGAATAGTTCTCTCTAACCAAGATGGGGAATAATGGATCACGAAGACTTCCTATCTACAGTATCCCTATGCCTGTATGCTCAGGCCCCTCCCAATGCTCCACCTTGTACAAGTGCTAAGGCTGCCATGTAGGCAAAAAGTCTGATGTGGCAAGGTAATTAAGAGGAGAGAGATAAGTGTGGTGACCCCAGTACTAAGCGTGAGAACCTAGAAAAAAGACTTAAATGTAAGAATCCCACCAATGCATGAATAACTTTAGTTACAAAATCATTAAATAAAGGATGCTTAGCACCAACAAGTTAAGCACCAATGCATTGGGAGCTTTAGTTGCTAAAGTTTTTAATGTGCTTAGCACCCCATTGTAACGCCCCGGACACACCCGCCGATGGTCGTTACTCTTGGCGGGATCTAGATTGGCCCCACAGATCAATACTAGTCTTTTCTGCGCACTTTATCCTCACTCGTGCGCACCCGGGAGAAACTTCCCAGTCGGTCACCCATCCTGACACTACTCCAAGTTGAGCACACTTAACTTTGGAGTTCTGTCCGAATGGGCTCCCGGAAAGGAAGGAATTCCTTATTGATATGAGGAGTCTATCATCCCTAATAAGCCAGGCCATTACATACACCCCCACTCAGAGGAACCGACGTCCTCGTCGGGCCACAGGAATGTTCCCTCTTGGCACATATGTCTGTGCAACCAGTCTGGTACATGTACCATGCCGTGTGCCACGACGGGTCACAAACGTCATGAACAACATGACCGCGCACCTGTCCGCAAACATCCGTGTAACCGCGAGGGTCGGCTCTGATACCAACTTGTAACGCCCCGGACACACCCGCCGGTGGTCGTTTCTCCTGGCAGGATCTAGACTGGCCCCACAGATCAATACTAGTCTTTTCTGTGCACTTTGTCCTCACTCGTGCTTACCCAGGAGCAACTTCCCGGTCGGTCACCCATCTTGACACTACTCCAAGCTGAGCACGCTTAACTTTGGAGTTCTGTCCGAATGGGGTCCCGGAAAATAAGGAATTCCTTATTGATATGAATAGTCTATCATCCCTAATAAGCGAGGCCATTACACCCATGTAAGCACCGATGCATTGGAAGTAGCCTCATCCTGTCCAACAAGATGAAACATTGGCCAAGGCACCTGGCGCCAATAATGTAGGAGTACTAGTACTACCTCCTTTCTGGTTTATAGGGCTCAATTCAAAAATCTCATCAACCAAGGTAGATGATAAGTGGTGGAATATGTTTTGTAGTTTGCAAAAACACTCAATTAATGCACTTGTTTTCCTCAAAAAATTATATTTACCAATGCATTAATTTGTGTCAAACTTTGACCATCTACTCCCTCCATCCAAGTGAATAAGTCATCTTTGGTTGTGCACCGTCACCAAGGAGGGAAAAACAAGAGAACTTAATGTTTATTTGCTCACGGTGCACATCCAAAGATGACATCTACTCCCTCCGTGACCATCTACTCCCTCCATCTACTCTCTCTCTCCCTCCGTTCCTAAATATTGTCTTTTCAGACATTCAAATGGAATACAACAAACGGATGTATGTAGAAATATTTTAGAGTGTAGATTCACTCATTTTGCTCCGTACGTAGTCACATGTTGAAATCTCTAGAAAGACAAATACTCCATATTTGGGAACAGAGGGACGATTTTACTCCGTATTTAGGAACAGAGGGAATGTCAGCATATGGAGGGAACAGAGGAAGCTTGAAATATGAACATGTCAACGGGAGGGAGTAAAAGCCTCATGCATGCATGCATGCAACATGCGACACTCACACGTACACATGGACGCACGCAACACTCACGCACCCATGCGGCACACATCACAGGACACAACACACACACTCACGCTCAAGTGATCAACCTACTACCTACATCCGTGAAGGACTATACATTTCGAGATTTACACATTGACCAGGGCATAATTAACGCCCAAAAGTAGCACACTTATGTGTGCATGCGACCATTGAGAGAACAAGTTTAAATGAAGGTTGTTGCATGCTGTAATTAAGGATAGACATGTAGCCTATGGCTAGAGCACAAGTTGGTGCATTAGTCAATCAATATCAAATTTAGATTAAAGTCTAAATGCATTGGAAGTGTAGATGTACACTCTTTGTTTTTTAGCCAATGTACACTCTTTGTTGGAAGACCAAGGGAGTACATGTGCATGCACTCACATACATACCTAGGGTGGTTTCTACGCAAGGGTTGGACTCCTGTCATGCCTGCGTAAAGTTTTGTTTAACTGATTTCTTTGCTCTGCCAACTGACAGGTGGGACCCAGAAACCAGGTGACAATTTAACCAGTCAACAAAGTGCCACCTCGACTAGGTGGTCGATCAGTAGGGTGCAATACGGTGCTCTATGATGAGCTAGTGCTCGTATAATCACCGCAAAACTATATATAGTGACCGTAAAGAGCTTATTGTTACTTATGTTGACCACCAGTGTATTTTATCATTTCGAATTAAGCCATATTAATCAGAAAGGACAAGTACTAGTACTGCTTTGATGTGTCCCGTCAACTTGCCGAACAAGGAGAAGCTTGCTTACTACGCCTCTCCCTCGCTCATGCACGTGGTGGCTCATGGGATGAGGAGAGGGTTTTGACTATAGCGCCCTCTCCCTCTCCCTCTCGCTCGCCCTTTGTAACGCCCCGAGACCGTTGCGCCAGGTGTCTCCCTACTATTCGCTGTTGTTGACTTGTCATTTGTTTGTGTGTCATGCATCTCATATCATGTCATCATGTGCATCGCATTTGCATACATGTTCGTCTCAGGCATCCGAGCATTTTCCCCGTTGTCCGTTTTGCATTCCGGTGCTCCTACGTCCTCAGGCGCCCCCTTTTGCCTCTTTCCGTGAGTGGGTGTTAAACATTCTCGGATTGGACCAAGATTTGCCAAGCGGCCTTGGTTCACCACCCGTAGACCGCCTGTCAAGTTTCGTGCCATTTGGAGTTCGTTTGATACTCCAACGGTTAACCGGGGAACCGTAAAGGCCTCGTGTGTGTTGCAGCCCAACACCCCTCCAAAGTGGCCCTTAACCCATCCAAACCCCCGCCATCCTCTCGGTCGTTCGATCACGATCGCATGGCCGAAAACCGCACCTCATTTGGACTCTCCTAGCTCCCTCTACCTATAAATGTGTCTCCCTCCAAATTTCTCGCGCAGATCAAACCCTAGCACCGCTCCCCACGCGCCGCCGGACGTTTCTTCCTCCGCACCGGACATGTCCAGCCGCCACCTCACTCTTTCCAATTAGGCGCCGCCATGTCATCAACCCCACCGCCTTAGCCAACCGCGCGCCGCCATGCGTCCCCGCGCCCGCGCCCACTTCGCCGCGCCAACCGTTGCCCAGATCCGGCCCACGCTGGGCCCGCCCTCCGCGCCGCTCGCCTCGGTCCACCACCGCCTCACACGTCGCCGCATTCGTGCCGTCGCCGGTGACCTACTCCGGCGACCGGACCGCGCGCCAACCGCGCCTGAGACGCCCCCGCACCGCTGCGGGTTCGTCGCGCCGCTCGTCTTCCGCTGTGCCCGAGCCCCGCCGCCCTTCGCGCGCCCCCGCGCCGGGCTCGCTGGCCCCCAGGAGCTCGCCGGAATCGCCGCCCGACCTCCGTCGAGCTCGCCGGAGCATGGGAGCCGCGACGCCGCCTGCTCTGCTCCTCCGTCTTCTCCGATGGCCGCCGGGCTTCCTCCGGTCAGATCCGGGCTAGGGATGGCCGGATCCGCCTCCTCCGGCCGTCTCCCGCTCACTTCGACCGCCTTCCCCCTCAACTCCGGATAAACTCCGGCCATCCTCGGAGTCAGTGCCGTGAAACCCTAGATCCATTTTCGCGAGGTGATTTCTGCTAAGTTCTTGATTTCTAACATTCTGAGCCCATGTTCAATGCATCATAACTTCATCATCGTTGCTCCGTTTTGTGTGCATGAGATATCAAAATGTTCGTTAGGATGTCCTCTTCATTTTGCTCCATTCACCATGCTTGTTTGAGTCCATTTTGATGCCCTAATTGCTGTTACAAGAGTGCTTCATAATGTTAGATGCTGATTCTTATCAACTTATGAGCATTTGTCATTTTTGCCATGATTATTGTGTGATGCATATGAGCTTGAGCTCTACATGTGTTTTGTTATATGACATGCCATCTTTACAGGGGTGTATGTCATGTATTTTTTTGATCAATATGGTGACTAGCACAAGCATGCAAAGTAGCTCTCTTGATATTGCTGATTTCAGGGACTTAGAATTCTTCTAAGTCATTTCCCTGATGTTATTTTTGTGCCTTGTATTCATGTTGCTACAGAGTGATCCATGCCTCTTTTGAGCATGTTAAGTAAGGATGATTTTGAGATATTGTTATGTTCTATCCATCCATGTCCTTGTGTGCATTTATGGAGTGCCCTAGCATGACTCAATCTTGCTCTACATTTTCTATAAAATGTTCCTAGCAGATTGTTTACGTGTTAATCAATTTTGCCAAGGTTGTTGTAGTTGATCCATGCATGCTATGAGATTTTTCTTGCCATGTTTAGCTTCTTGATCATGTCTTCTTGCTAGGTGTATGCTTAGTTTGTCATGCAATGCCTTGTGTTGAGTGCATCGAGCTCGTAAACATGCCGTCGTAACTCTGTTTTTTGCCATGTCCAATTTTCTGCCAAGTCTGAATCTGTTAACGAAACTTGCTATGTTTACATGGGTGCCATCATATCTTCTGATCCTTTTTGACTTATGGTCAATAAGGGACTTTTTTATATGCTTTGAGTAGATTCATGCCATGCCTTGTGTTGCTATGACCTGATGCCGTAGCATGTTGTTATCTTGCTCTAAACATTGCTTCCTAATGTTAATTCCTAACATGTTGTTATTTTCACTAAGTCTGTGATGCTGTTATCTTTTGCACTTTTGACATGCTTGTTTGAACCTGCTATTGTGTGATTTAGCCGTAGCTCAGTGTTCATCTTTTGTCAAGCATCTTGAGTAGATCACTGCCATGTGCTTTGTTGCTATGTTGGAGTGCAGCAGCTTAGTTTCTTGTTGCATTCTAGATGGCATCGTGTTGTTAATCGCAGAATCGTACCATTATTGTTTTGCTTGCCATTTGCAACCGTGCATACGAATCCGGTGATCTTTATATCGATTTCGACCAAAATCAACTCATCTTTCAAGCAGCACTCTTGGTTTTCCAAGTTGATGCCTTGTTCAATCTTTTCCGTCCGGAGCATGCATATGCATTGCATATCACATCTCGCATATCATGCCATGTTTTGCATCATGTTGGTTGCGCATTACACCGTGGTTGATTGTTGTTTCCCTTGGTTGTGTTCTTGCCTTGGGTTAGAGCCGGGAGACGAGTTTGTGTTCAAGGAACCCGTTGAGTGCGCTTACAAGGTTCAAGATTTCGTCTTCTCGAAGAACTTTGCAGGCAAGATGACCATACCCTCGAAATCACTTCTATCTTTGCTTGCCTAGTTGCTCGCTCTATTGCTATGCCTATGCCGCGATACCTACCACTTGCTATATCATGCCTCCCATATTGCCATGTCAAGCCTCTAACCCACCTTTCCTAGCAAACCGTTCTTTGGCTATGTTACTGCTTTGCTCAGCCCCTCTTTTAGCGTTGCTAGTTGCAGGTGAAGATGGAGTTTGTTCCATGTTTGGAACATGATTATTGTTGGGATATCACAATATCTCTTATTTAATTAATGCATCTATATACTTGGTAAAGGGTGGAAGGCTCGGCCTTATGCCTGGTGTTTTGTTCCACTCTTGCCGCCCTAGTTTCCGTCATACCGGTGTTATGTTACTTGATTTTGCGTTCCTTACGCGGTTGGGTTATAATGGGAAACCCTTGAAAGTTCACCTAGAATAAAACTCCTCCAGCAAGGCCCAACCTTGGTTTTACCATTTGTCACCTAGCCTTTTTCCCTTGGGTTCTGCAAACTTAAGGGTCATCTTTATTTTAACCCCCCCCCCCGGGCCAGTGCTTGTCTAAGTGTTGGTCCGAACCTGTCAGCAGCCGGTGGCCACCAGGGGCAACTCTGGGCTGGCCTACCGGAATCTTGGACAATCCGGTGCTGCTCTGAGAATGAGATATGTGCAGCTCCTATCATGATGTCGGCACATCGAGCGGCTTTGCTAGTCTTGTTTTACCATTGTCAAAATGTCTTGTAACTGGGATTCTGAGTCTGATCTGGTCTTCCTGGGAGAAGGAATATCCTTCGTTGACCGTGAGAGCTTGTGATGGGCTAAGTTGGGACACCCCTGCAGGGTTTTGAAGTTTTGAAAGTCGTGCCTGCGGTTATGGGCAGATGGGAATTTGTCAATGTCCGGTTGTAGAGAACTTGACACTTAACTTAAATTAAAATGCATCAACCACATGTGTAGCCGTGATGGTCTCTTTCCGGCGGAGTCGGGGAAGTGAACACGGCGTTGGAATTATGCTTGAACGTAAGTAGTTTTAGGATCACTTATTGATCACTTCTAGTTCACGACCGTGCATTGCTTCTCTTCTCGCTCTTATTTGCATAAGTTAGCCACCATATATGCTTAGTGCTTGCTGCAGCTCCACCTCATTACCCCTTTCCTACCCATAAGCTTAAATACTCTTGATCGCGAGGGTGTGAGATTGATGAATCCCCGTGACTCACAGATTACTTCAAAAACCAGTTTGCAGGTGCCGATGATACCATGCAGGTGACGCAAACGAGTTCAAGGAGGAGCTCAAAGAAGATCGTGTTCGTTGTGTTGTTTCGTTTCCTTTTCGACCAATAGTGGAGCCCAGTTGGGGAGATCGGGGATCTAGCATTAGGGGTGGTCTTCTTTTATTTGGGTTCCGTAGTCAGACCTTGTTTGTATTCTGGATGATCTAATGCTATATTTATGTATTGTTTGAAGTGGCGATTGTAAGCCATCTCTTTATCCCTCTCTTTTTTAGTACATGGGATGTGTAAAGATTACCCCTCTTGCGATATACCTACAATGCGGTTATGCCTCTAAGTCGTGCTCCGACACGTGGGAGATATTGCCGCATCATGGGTGTTACAAGTTGGTATCAGGGCCTTCCCCGACTTAGGAGCCCCTTGCTTGATCGAATCGCTGGCGTTGTTGAGTCTAGAAAAATGTTTTGAGTCTTAGGATTATATATATCGGAGAGTAGGATTCTTTTTACTCCTCAGTCCCTTCGTCACTCTGGTGAGGCCTACTGACATAGAGTTTTGACACTTCTCTTCTCAAGTTTCACTAAAAAAAGTTAGGATCACGCGGGTATCTTGGAATCGTTCCGATGGTTTTGTGATGAGAACATTGTTCTTGGTGCCTCCTGACATTTAGGGGTTGTGGTAGTGTCCCGGGGAGTTGAGCTCCGAGGTGTTGTCGTCACAATTTTATCATTGCGGTTCTAGAATACCTTAGTTCGCCGACATCGAAAATCTCTTTTATGCAGTTGTTGGTGAGATAACCTCGACGCCACCCAGTTCTAGGGTGGGAGTTCGGGACTATTGCCATAACTCGTATAACGGATGCTTGTTGAAGGTTGAGGTAAATGATTTCTGAAGGTTTCTTGGTTATGTGTTGAAGGATGGATACAGCTGGATGTAGGATTTGCTAGCTTTGGGTGAGATATTATGCTTCCCTTGTATCCCCAACACCTGATTGCATAACCAGAAAGTTTCGGGAGTTTATAAGTGGGAATTCAAGTAGCTCCTTGAATATCTTTCCAACAGACACATGATACGATATGGGATATATCATATGTTTGTTTCCGGCTTATTTTGCAAGCCAATCCTTTGTTTTGTTTTCAGTTGTGGTATTCGAGTTGCTTCAAAGTCAAGTGTTGATTCCATACCTTTCCTAAGTGGTGTTCTCATTTTTCTATGTGAATACTAATCCTTCATGATAATCAAGATTGTCATGTCAATCCTTTTCAACCGGTGTGTTTCCCTTCAAGTGGATCCGATCTTTTCAACGTCCACAAGATCTATTCTAAGCTCTCTCAACTGTGTTTTTTTCATCCTTCCCAAGTTGCCTTTGTTTTCCCACCCTCCCACCCTTTTCCCTTCAAGGACTCAGATTTCTTAATCAAGTATCCTTTTATTGATGGGAAGTCTCTCCATTCTTTTCTGTCAATGTTCTTACCCGGTGGTTCTCATGAAGATGCTCTACAAGTTCATCATTCTTCATTCTCTTTTCTTTTCTGATGGATTCAATTCAAGCTTTGGTGTTGATCATATCATTTTTCCGTTGTTTCAAATGTCTTCTCATGCCGGTGCACCTCTTAATCATTCACCTCCCGCTATACATTTGTTCCAGAGTGCCGAAGATAGCTCAAAAGATTCGTGTTTCCACTCTGTTTTCATTCAAGCTCTTTCGAGGATGTTATCTCAGTCAAGTCATTTAATTCAACTGGTGCAATCTCTCTTTTCAAGCAATCTTTTCAACGGTGTTTTCTTTTGTGTGGACCCTAACCCAGAGGTCTTTTCCCAGGATCTTACCTGACTCTTCTAATTCTCCCGAAGCTTTTCAAATTCTTTTCCAAGTTTGACGTAAGTATGAGTTGTCATCAGTCAAATGCCTTCTCCAAGATCTTTCACATTCTTTTCATCATTGGTTCAACCTTTCTAATTTTTATTCCGGAGTGTCTCAACAATTCATGGTGTTGTTTCTCGTTGTCATTCTCGTACTTTGAAGTCCAAATAAGAGTTCCTCTTAATTCCTTACCCGTTCTTTCAAAGATTCGTGGTTCTAGCTTTGTGCCATTCTCTCATAATTGTTTTTGAATTGTGAGAATTCTTTTCACCCATCCGGAGCAATTCAGGAGTCCTTTCAGTTTGAATCTCCAAAGCCCATCATCTCAGAATTATTCATTCTCAGCTTTCAGCTCTCATTCCCCAAATCTTACCGGTGCATCATTCAAGTATTATCTAAATCAGCCCGTGATCTATTTGTTGTCAAGTATCAAATTCCCTCAAGTATCTTCATTAGTTTTCAAATTCTTTCCGGTGATTTGTGCTTTTTCTATTTACTTGTTCAATTCTTATGGTGGTTCGTTCAAGAGTTCTTTTCCTTCATTATCATATAGATTCATTCGTTGTTTCCAAATTCTACCGGTGGATCGTTAAAGACCTTCCCAAGTTTATGCTATATCTCTCTTAATCCTTTTCAACGAGAATAAGTAGTATGCCAAATTCGTTGCTTGTCATCAATCTAAATTGGTGAAGGATAAGCATAATGTAGTTCTTATTATTTGTTTCATTGAGTGAATTCAATTCCTTATTCCGAAGGTTCATTATATCACATTCTCGGTTCAAGATGCTTTATCTTTTCTTTCCGGAGTTCCAAGTTTTCTCGGTTTTATCATTTCAGAGCTTCATCTAATCACTACAAGGCTTCTCCCAGAGTTCTTTTCAATTTTCCCTTTCGTTTGATCATTCTTTTATTACCAGAGTTTTTCATGGAGGCTCTACATGATGGTTCATCAAGGATTTAATTCCTTCTTGAAGTGTTCATCAAGATTCTTTTCATAGGAGCTCAAGTATTCTTCATCTTGCATTCCGAAGTGCAATTCGTTCTACCTTATCTTTTGAAGTAGTGTTAAGTCATTTTTGACATTTTCTTTGTGTTTCATGATTCACAAGTCATCCGGGATGACATATTGTAAACCCATCATTTTCAATTCGTTCATGAGATCCTTTGCAACCCATCAACCTCTTCGTTGGAGTTATCTTGTGACATGTTTCACCTAAAGCCTTCCCTAAGGATTGTTGCTATTTATGGTCCTCATAAATGACCCAAGTTCTTCATTTATCCTCCCGGTGAATAAGTTTCTCGTCTCCTTATTCATATCAATCCAATCTATTGTTCTCGTTAGTGGCAGAATTTCACCTCATAATTTTGAGACGTTTTCCATAAGCCCACAACAAGCTTACTCCTTCCGTTGTTGGTTTCTAACAACTCCGTTCAACTTTTTCTTCGTAAGCATGCTCTTTCAATTTTATTTGCGAGAGTTGTCATTTTCTTCTCAATTCTTTCCTTTCCAACGATCCAACTTCTATTCTTTCGTTCCGGAGGCAGTGTGTTCTTGATTTCATCAAGTATCCTCTCATCTTATCAAGATCATGTTCGTTTCCTTCCATTTAACCGGAGTATTGTGTCCTTTGCTCAAGTTCTTTTCGCCTTACCAAGTCTTGCATCACTTTTCAACCGGAGTTCTGCCCGAATTGGTTCTTCCTTGTTCCTCTTTCCCAACGGAGTATTTTCAACTTTGTTCATCTCCGTTGTTTTCTTCTTTCAATTGTTTAACCTTTCAAGGTTCTTTGGTTTCACTCGTTTGTCAAAGAAGCAACTTAGTTTTACATTTCTCTTCCTCTTCCTTTTCCTACCGGTGCCATTCTAGATCTCGGGACGAGATCCTCTCGTAGTGGTGGAGTGTTGTAACGCCCCGAGACCGTTGCGCCAGGTGTCTTCCTGTTATTCGCTATTGTTGCCTTGTCATTTGTTTGCGTGTCATGCATCTCATATCATGTCATCATGTGCATCGCATTTGCATATGTGTTCGTCTCAGGCATCCGAGCATTTTCCCCGTTGTCCGTTTTGCATTCCGGCGCTCCTACGTCCTCCGGCGCCCCCTTTTGCCACTTTTCGTGAGCGGGTGTTAAACGTTCTAGGATTGGACCAAGATTTGCCAAGCGGCCTTGGTTCACCACCGATAGACCGCCTGTCAAGTTTCGTGTCATTTGGAGTTCGTTTGATACTCCAACGGTTAACCGGGGAACCGTAAAGGCCTCGTGTGTGTTGCAGCCCAACACCCCTCCAAAGTGGCCCCTAACCCATCCAAACCCCCTCCATCCTCTCGGTCGTTCGATCATGATTGCGTGGCCGAAAACCGCACCTCATTTGGACTCTCCTAGCACCTTCTACCTATAAATATGTGTCTCCCTCCGAATTTCTCGCGCAGCAAACCCTAGCACCGCTCCCCTCGCGCCGCCGGACGTTTCTTCCTCCGCGCCGGACATGTCCAGCTGCCACCTCACTCCGTCCAATCAGGCGCCGCCACGTCATCAACCCTGCCACCTCAGCCTACCGCGCGCCGCCACGCGTCCCCGCGCCTGCGCCCACTTCGCCGCGCCACCCGGGGCCTAGATCCGGCCCGCGCCGGGCCCGCCCTCCGCGCTGCTCGCCTCGCTCCACCGCTGCCTCGCGCCTCGCCGCCCTTGCTCCGCCGCCTTCGCGCCGTCGCCGGCGACCGGACCGCGCGCCAACCGCGCCTGAGACGCCTCCGCAGGTTTGCCGCGCCGCTCGTCTTCCACGGTGCCCGAGCCCCGCCGCCCTTCACGCGCCCCCGCGCCGGGCTCGCCGCCCCCCCGGAGCTCATCAGAACCGCTGCCCGACCTCCAGCGAGCTCGCCGGAGCACAGGAGCCGCGACGCCACCCGCTTTGCTCCTCCGTCTACTTCGATGGCCGCCCGGCTTCCTCTGGTCAGATCTGGGCTATTGATGGCCGGATCCGCCTCCTCCGGCCGTCTCCCGCTCACTTCGACCGCCTTCCCCATCAACTCCGGTGAAACACCGGCCATCCTCGGAGTCAGTGTCGCGAAACCCTAGATCCATTTTTGCGCGGTGATTTCTTCTAAGTCCTTGTTTTCTAACATTCTGAGCCCCTGTTCATCGCATCAAAACTTCATCACCGTTGCTCCGTTTTCCGTGCATGAGATATGAAAATGTTCGTTAGGATGTCCTCTTCATTTTGTTACATTGTACCATGCTTGTTTGAGTTCATCTTGATTCCCTAATTGCTATTACAAGAGTGCTTCATAATGTTAGATGCTGATTCTTATCAGTTTATGAGCATTTGTCATTTTTGCCATGATTATTGTGTGTTGCATATGAGCTTGAGCCCTACATGTGTGTTCTTATATGCCATGCCATCTTTACAGGGGTGTATGCCATGTATTTTTGTGATCAATGTGGTGACTAGCACAAGCATGCAAAGTAGCTCTCGTGATATTGCTGATTTCAGGGACTTAGAATTCTTCTAAGTCATTTCACTGATGTTATTTTTGTGGCTTGTATTCATGTTGCTACAGAGTGATCCATGCCTCTTTTGAGCATGTTCAGTGAGGATGATTTTGAGATATTGTTATGTTCTATCCATCCATGTCCTTGTGTGCATTTATGGAGTGCCCTAGAATGACTCAATCTTGCTCTACTTTTGCTATAAAATGTTCCTAGCAGATTGTTTACGTGTTAATCAATTTTCCCAAGGTTGTTGTAGTTGATCCATGCATGCTATGAGATTTTTCTTGCCATGTTTAGCTTCTTGATCATGTCTTCTTGCTAGGTGTATGCTTAGTTTGTCATGCAATGCCTTGTGTTGAGTGCATCGAGCTCGTAAACATGCCGTCGTAACTCTGTTTTTTGCCATGTCCAATTTTCTGCCAAGTCTGAATCTGTTAACGAAACTTGCTATGTTTACATGGGTGCCATCATATCTTCTGATCCTTTTTGACTTATGGTCAATAAGGGACTTTTTTGTATGCTTTGAGTAGATTCATGCCATGCCTTGTGTTGCTATGACCTGATGCCGTAGCATGTTGTTATCTTGCTCTAAACATTGCTTCCTAATGTTAATTCCTAACATGTTGTTATTTTCACTAAGTCTGTGATGCTGTTATCTTTTGCACTTTTGACATGCTTGTTTGAACCTGCTATTGTGTGATTTAGCCGTAGCTCAGTGTTCATCTTTTGTCAAGCATCTTGAGTAGATCACTGCCATGTGCTTTGTTGCTATGTTGGAGTGCAGCAGCTTAGTTTCTTGTTGCATTCTAGATGGCATCGTGTTGTTAATCGCAGAATCGTACCATTATTGTTTTGCTTGCCATTTGCAACCGTGCATCCGAATCCGGTGATCTTTATATCGATTTCGACCAAAATCAACTCATCTTTCGAGCAGCACTCTTGGTTTGCCAAGTTGATGCCTTGTTCAATCTTTTCTGTCCGGAGCACGCATATGCATTGCATATCACATCTCGCATATAATGCCATGTTTTGCATCATGTTGGTTGCGCATTACACCGTGGTTGATTGTTGTTTCCCTTGGTTGTGTTCTTGCCTTGGGTTAGAGCCGGGAGACGAGTTTGTGTTTAAGGAACCCGTTGAGTGCGCTTACAAGGTTCAAGATTTCGTCTTCTCGAAGAACTTTGCAGGCAAGATGACCATACCCTCGAAATCACTTCTATCTTTGCTTGCTTAGTTGCTCGCTCTATTGCTATGCCTATGCCGCGATACCTACCACTTGCTATATCATGCCTCCCATATTGCCATGTCAAGCCTCTAACCCACCTTTCCTAGCAAACCGTTCTTTGGCTATGTTACTGCTTTGCTCAGCCCCTCTTTTAGCGTTGCTAGTTGCAGGTGAAGATGGAGTTTGTTCCATGTTTGGAACATGATTATTGTTGGGATATCACAATATCTCTTATTTAATTAATGCATCTATATACTTGGTAAAGTCTAGAAGGCTCGGCCTTATGCCTGGTGTTTTGTTCCACTCTTGCCGCCCTAGTTTCCGTCATACCGGTGTTATGTTACTTGATTTTGCGTTCCTTACGCGGTTGGGTTATAATGGGAAACCCTTGAAAGTTCACCTAGAATAAAACTCCTTGTGTTGAGTGCATCGAGCTCGTAAACATGCCTTCGTAACTCTGTTTTTGCCATGTCCAGTTTTCTTTTCTACTAAGTCTGAATCTATTAACGAAACTTGCTATGTTTACATGGGTGCCATCATATCTTCTGATCCTTTTTGACTAATGGTCAGTAAGGGACTTTTTATATGATTTGAGTAGATTCATGCCATGCCTTGTGTTTCTATGACCTGATCCTGTAGCATGTTGTTATCTTGCTCTAAACATTGCTTCCTCATGTTAATTCTTGACATGTTATTTTCACTAAGTCTGTGATGATGTTATCTTTTGCACTTTTGACATGCTTGTTGGAACCTGCTATTGTGTGATTTATCCGTAGCTCAGTGTTCATCTTTTGTCAAGCATCTTGAGTAGATCACTGCCATGTGCTTTGTTGCTATGTTGGAGTGCAGTAGCTTAGTTTCTTGTTGCATTCTAGATGGCATCGTGTTGTTAATCGAAGAATCATGCCATTATTGTTTTGCTTGCCATTTGCAATCGTGCATCCTAATCCGGTTATCTTTATATTGATTTCAACCGAAATCAACTCATCTTTCCAGCGGCACTCTTGGTTTGCCAAGTTGATGCCTGGTTCAATCTTTTGCATTCCATATCACATCCCGCATATCATGCCATGTTTTGCATCATGTTGCTTGCGCATTGCACCATGGTTGATTGTTGTTTCCCTTGCTTGTGGTCCTGCCTTGGGTTAGAGCCGGGAGACGAGTTCGGGTTCAAGGAACCCGTTGAGTGCGCTTACGAGGTTCAAGCTTTCGTCTTCTCGGAGAACTTTGCAGGCAAGATGACCATACCCTCGAAATCACTTCTATCTTTGCTTGCTTAGTTGCTCGCTCTATTGCTATGCCTATGACGCGATACCTACCACTTGCTATATCATACCTCCCATATTGCCATGTCAAGCCTCTAACCCACCTTTCCTAGCAAACCGTTGTTTGGCTATGTTACCGCTTTGCTCAGCCCCTCTTATAGCGTTGCTAGTTGCAGGTGAAGATGGAGTTTGTTCCATGTTTGGAACATGATTATTGTTGGGATATCACAATATCTCTTATTTAATTAATGCATCTATATACTTGGTAAAGGGTGGAAGGCTCGGCCTTATGCCTGGTGTTTTGTTCCACTCTTGCCACCCTAGTTTCCGTCATACCGGTGTTATGTTCCTTGATTTTGCGTTCCTTACGCGGTTGTGTTATAATGGGAACCCCTTGACAGTTCGCCTTGAATAAAACTCCTCCAACAAGGCCCAACCTTGGTTTTACCATTTGCCACCTAGCCTTTTTTCCTTGGGTTCTAAGACTCAAGGGTCATCTTTATTTTAACCCCCCGGGCCAGTGCTTGTCTAAGTGTTGGTCCGAACTTGTCAGCAGCCGGAGCAACTCTGGGCTGGCCTACCGGAATCTTGGACAATCCGGTGTTGCCATGAGAACAAGATATGTGCACCTCCTATCAGGATGTCGGCACATCGGGCGGCTTTGCTGGTCTTGTTTTACCATTGTCAAAATGTCTTGTAACCGCGATTTCGAGTCTAATCGGGTCTTCCTGGGAGAAGGAATATCCTTCGTTGACCATGAGAGCTTGTGATGGGCTAAGTTTGGACACCCCTGCAGGGTTTTGAACTTTCGAAGGACGTGCCCACGGTTATGGGCAGTTGGGAATTTGTTAATGTCCGGTTGTAGAGAACTTGACACTTAACTTAAATTAAAATGCATCAACCATGTGTGTAGCCATGATGGTCTCTTTCCGGCGGAGTCCGGGAAGTGAACACGGCGTTGGAGTTATGCTTGAACGTAAGTAGTTTCAGGATCACTTCTTGATCACTTCTAGTTCATGACCGTGCATTGCTTCTCTTCTTGCTCTTATTTGCGTAAGTTAGCCACCATATATGCTTAGTGCTTGCTGCAGCTCCACCTCATTACCCCTTTCCTACCATAAGCTTAAATTGTCTTGATCGCGAGGGTGTGAGATTGCTGAGTCCCCATGACTCACAGATTACTTCTAAAACCAGTTTGCAGGTGACGATGATACCGTGCAGGTGACGCAAATGAGTTCAAGGAGGAGCTCGAAGAAGATCGTGTTCGTTGTGTTGTTTCGTTTCCTTTTTGATCAGTAGTGGAGCCCAGTTGGGGCGATCGGGGATCTAGCATCAGGGGTCTTCTTATTTTATTTTGGTTTCGTAGTCGGACCTTGTTTGTATTCTGGATGATCTAATGCTATATTTATGTATTGTTTGAAGTGGCGATTGTAAGCCATCTCTTTATCCCTCTCTTTTTCAGTACATGGGATGTGTAAAGATTACCCCTCTTGCGATATACCTACAATGCGGTTATGCCTCTAAGTCGTGCTCCAACACGTGGGAGATATAGCTGCATCTTGGGTGTTACACCCTTGCCCTCGCGGTGGACGTGAAACAGTTCAATCGGTGTCAGATTGCCAGAAGCATATTGTACTATAGTATCATCATTGTTGGACCTTCCGAAGAGGCGAAGAGCCAAGTGCAAGGTACACACGAGTACAAACTGTTGAACCTCCCGAAGAGGCAAAGATCCAAGCGCAAGGTTTTATAGGAGCTGTCATCCTAGTAGGAGTATTACAACTATAGCGAACGATGCTACTGTATGATGCCGCCACGTCACCTATATCCAAAGTTGTGCCACCTTTTTTTCTCAAAGAGCATGTTGGAGCCCGTGCAACAAGCACACAAGTTGCACGTACACGTAATACATTTACTAGTAATAAGTTCTAAAGGACAAATGCCAGTATGCCACGCAAGTTCATCTCCAATTCATGTGATAAATTTGTGCATGACTAGTCTACATATATTCACAGCGCTACCGTTCACCATACCCCACTTACACGTTCTAGATGGGCTACATGTCCTCCTCCAGGTTCCAGTCCCAGGTGTTCTTCATGGATGGCACGATCCAAGCGGTGGGTAACGGGAATCATTGTCGCAGCAATCTAGTCCGGTTCCACATGATGGAGACTCATCCAAGCTAAAGCGGCACAAATCAGCGATAGCGTGTCGCAGCATGTCGTTCATCCGACGGTGCGCACTAAAGACACAACCATGCTTCATGAATGGTAGGCCTTCAGTGTCATGCACGGAAGGTGGCATCCTCTTCACAATGGGGTAGCTGTACCCAATGAAAAGCGAGTACTCTCCAAGAGTGTTCCTAGGCACCCAAGTAGCATCACGAGGGTCGAACTCAGTGCTGTTCATCTTGTACACGTGGCATCCCAGATCTGGACACATGGTGACGTACACAGTCAAGGTCCATGCATAATAATGTTCTGCTCAAATATGGCGGTCAGTAATACTGTGCAGGAAATAGTACTACTCCGGTTCAGAGGAAGAAAATAACTGGCTTATTATATATAGCCACTCTTGGCTACATGGATGAGATAGTAAGAAATGGAAAAACAAAAATGGTGGCAGCTAGTGGGTTCAAGTCTCCAAGGGCCTAGCTAGCTATACACATCCTCCAAGGTAAAAGGTACTCCTACTAGTAATTAGTACAACAACTAAAGAGAAGGCAAGAGGGTTAAAAAATATAATGCTAAATGGAATACCTGGGTAGATGGTGACGGTCCGATCGTGGTTGATTGTGTGACCATGTTGCACATCAGTGGTACCATGGGTAACAACCGCTAAGATAGTTGATCCCAATATGCCAAAGTCAGCTACAAGGTTCCAGGTTAAACTGAATCGCGGATGCAAATGCACATCCAGGATCGGCGATCTTTTTTTGATCGGGGGATGACTGGTCCCTACAAAATAATGGAGTGCCGCTAGGGATGCAAATGATGGTTTGTGCATTCCGTTTGTAATCTCCCGTACCTTAGGATGGCAACCAGATGAAACAAGTCCCCTAGCTTGTCACAGCGAAGATGTGGCCTAGATGGCGCACGGCGTCTTCGAAAGTGTAGGGGTACAAATCTTCCGCGGCCAACATGCGCCAGCCTCTGCCGTTACTGCCTCTTGCACTGATGGCAATCCTTATGTCGAACACTGCGATGAGATAGTAATCATCGTACCCGCGTCGCTTTGTCGGTGGGTCCGCAATTGCTATCTTCTTCAATCTCATGTAGGCATCATCATACGTATTCAAGACCAGCCAGTCCGGAAGGCCGATCCGATTGGTTGAGAAGGGTTCTACGGGAACGGCCGCACTGTTGTGGATGTTGTGCAAAATGATGGTGGTATCAGGCCGGATGTATGCAAGCCATTCTTCGTTGGCACCGACCCAGAACTATATATCAGACGGTGGCAGCAGAGAAATTACGGGATGGAAATGGAATAACTAAGTACTCCATGATCAAACTCCATGACTGACCTGCTTAGCGGACGTAATCCGACTACCTATCAACTCCAGCAACTCTAGCGGAGTCAACATGCAACCATGGCCAGGGAGCGGTGGACTGTTCGAAGGATTGTCCCATAGAAGAACCTTCTCCTCGAGGACACATGGAAGACCAACAAGCATGGCCTTTTCCCAAGCCTGTTTAAGCACCGTCTTGAAAAAGTTGGTGCAGGAAGCACTGAATCTTGCGGTGGTGAGGATGTCGGAGTGGCGTGTGATTTCTCCTAGAGGATCATCGTCCAAGGTCTCCCAACCCCGACGAGGAGGAGAACCGCTGGCGAACCCATGGGAGCAGCGACAAACTTCCTTCTCCTTGGGGGGAGGGGAACTGGCGAGGAGGACATAAGAGCGTAGTAACCGCAGGGCCTCGTCCCTTCCAACTGTACCACCTCGATCGTTCCTTAGCGAAGGGGTAAGACTATTATTTACTACGTACTCATATTGTAGCAGTACTAGTACTACTTTATCAACTTGTAGTCGATGTAGTACTGTACTTCTAGTATAGTGCACCAGGTTTGAACTCTTGAATCTCTGGCCAAGGAGCTACAGTTGGAAGTGGAGGGTAGTACTATTCTCTAGAACCATCGCTGTACTATCAATGCAGGGAAAGTACACCTACATAGTGGGTACTCTCCATGCTCGATTCCAGCGCGTAGCTGGCGTACTCGGCCGCTCCTCTCATGCACACACTAGCAGCCTGTTGATCAGCGACGGTTACTACGGGGGCAGAACATTTGAGTTATTTGATACAATGAGACTAGGCTTTTCACTTCCATTTATGGAGGTGTAATGGATCTCGTCGAACTTTGTTTGTAGTTCCTTCTTCATGAATGAGATGAGGAAAAGCTTTTGCCTCCGTTTCAAAACAAAAAAATTACATCAAGAGGAATTTCTTTTATAGAGCCGATAATGGAGTGAAGTCCATGCGTGCAACGCCACAAGCTACAGAGTAGTAGTCTACTATCACTTTACGTACAGAGCCATATTGCACAGTTCCCAATGCCGCGCCAGGCTTTTCTGGCTCCTCGGGCTTAATTGGTAGGCACTAGTTTACATATGCTACTAGCTGCTGAGGAAGCTGCAAGCGAGGTGCGGCTAGGGCGAGCACGCGAGCCACAAGATGATGGGAGGGAAAACCTGTTCATGTGGCTGGGCTATCCAGTGCACCCAGATTGTGGTGCGACATGTCCGTTCGACTTCAAAACTAAAACTACCCTTGTACAATATTGGCTCGCAGCGAAGTTTCTATTAAAAAAAGGCCGCCGTGCATTCGGCCGGGATCGAACCCACAAAACGAGGTATACACTCCCGTAACCACTAGTAGTACTCGTTGGAGTACAACGCAACCTAGAATTGCCTTTTGTCGCTAGTACGTAGTACATTGTTCCTTACAAGAAACCACTAATAATGACAAGAAACTACTACGACTTGCATACATGGCAGACTTAAGAAAAGACTACCTTATCAACCATTGTACATGCCCATGCCAACCAGCCCTACCAAGAAACGACTACTCTACAAAGTGCCGTTATAGGCACATTTCAACCCATGTCGCCCCTTAAGTCAACGTCTTTTATTCGACCGACAAGTTAGGCATTATGACTTGTGGGACCTACATGTCAGTCTACAGAAAAATCCCCAAGTAACCTCCTACCTCTGGCCCGTCCACCTAGTCATCCTCGGTCATGGGATGCAGCTACCGCCGTCGGCATAAGGCGAGGTTAAAACCGTCGGCGGTGCAGAGCCCATCTTGCTGCAGCCCGGATGCCAGCTCCGTCCGGCACTCGCGGCCGGTAGCTAGCCAAGCTAGCTCTATCCAGCTGCTTGTCTGCAAGGTTTGCTAGCTAGATTGGCACGGCGGCGTGGTCGCTTGCTCACGCGCGCCACGCTAAGGCCAACCATCTGGCTCGAGCGAAGGCCAGCGCGGTGGCTTGCTTGCGCATGAGTCACGCTCGGGCCAGCCTGCCAACCCGTATGTAGGCGAGCGTGGCGTTCGGCCCATCCGGCGGAGTGGCGGCCAACTCCCTCATCACCAGCGCCACCGACAAACACGCATCGGTACTGTTTGATGTAATGTTCAGGAAAAATAATGATTTGAGGGGGAATATAACAGGATAGAAGGTCAGATGTGGGTCCCTCGTCTCAACGGTCAAACAAAATGTGTCGGTTTAAGCTGCATTGTCAGCATAGACATGTGGGCCAACCCTGTCATAAACGGGTTTAAACGAGCCTAATCGGCACTAGGTAGTAGTTTTTGGCACGGATTAACAAAATTTGGGGTATGTTTTTGCTATTTTTTGTACAATAGCTTCTTCCTAGGGCTGGTTGAAAGTGTTAGTTTTTTGTTAAATACTCTACATATTGTAGGTAGGGGTGAAAGTTAAGCTTTGGATGCCAATAAGCAAGGCTAGTTACATGGTGCCTATGTGTACGTGATTGAAAGTAAATATCAACCATGACTGACTAATATCTTGATGGAGAACTCGAAACTATGGAAATACTAGCATTTTTGGAATGGTTGGAAATACTAGCAATGTTCATGTGTGTGGCAAGGATCATAATTAGAATAATACTTATTCACAAACTTGATACAAAACACTCTAATTTTGATATACATATATCACTATAGATATATTATGTTTCAATCAGAAAATATTCCTTAGGCTATTTTGGTGAGGTGAGGGAGGGGTGTGGTTGGTTTTAAGATACTAATTATGGGTTTTTCCGCAAATTGGTAGAGAAGTGGGATGTTGGTGAGAAAAGGCAACAACTTACCTCACAGTCGTTAGATGTAGATCTAATGGTCAGAAATGACGGATGGCACACACGCCATCATCACCAACTTAGTCTTATGTAGGAGTACTAGCAAGATGTCTGTGCATTGCACGAAACATCAAGATCCATATTTTTATAAAACACTTGTTGTGATTGACCCATGTAGGAGTAATCCCATGTGCAAAAACTAATGATATCTCGAGAAAGAGGAGATAAGGTGAAGAGGAGTGCGACGTGGTGGTGATTGGTGGTCGGACTAAGCGGAGGCAAGGGGATGGACGATGCCAGCAGCGGCCACCAGGCTAGTTTGTTCCAGAGGCTTCCTTTTTTAATTTCTCAACAATGAGTTTGTTGGAGATAAGAAGGAATGAGGGAATACCTTGTCTGCAAATGTGGAGAGAGGTGCGGGTATCTTTTAGTTCAATTCCCATACGTCAGATATAGATCGGATGGTCTATTGCAAGATGGCACACATACCATCATCACCAACTCAGTTTTTTTATAAGAGAAGAAATATAAGTATGGAGATATGTAGGATCGAAAGTATGTCTAGAGGGGGATGATTAGACTATTTGACCAAATAAAAATCTAGCCTTTTCCCAATTTTAAGTCTTGGCAGATTTTAGCAATTAGCACAATTCAAGTAATCAACCTACAATTGCATATGAAGTTAAAGGGAGGAGTTTGGAGGGAGCAAACGCAATGTAGACACGGAAATTTTTGGCATGGTTCCGATAGTTGGTGTTATCATACATCCTCGTTGATGGAGACTTCAACCCACGAAGGGTAACGGTTGCGCGAGTCCACAGAGGGCTCCACCCATGAAGGGTCCATGAAGAAGAAACCTTGTCTATCCCACCATGGCCATCACCCACAAAAGACTTGCCTCACTAGGGTAGATCTTCACGAAGTAGGTAATCTCCTTGCCCATACAAACTCCTTGGTTCAACTCCACAATATTGACGGAGGCTCCCAAGTGACACCTAACCAATCTAGGAGACACCACTCTCCAAAAGGTAATAGATGGTGTGTTGATGATGAACTCCTTGCTCTTGTGCTTCAAATGATAGTCTTCCCAACACTCAACTCTCTCTCATAGGATTGGATTTGGTAGAAATATGATTTGAGTGGAAAGCAACTTGGGGAAGGCTAGAGCTCAAGATTTATGTGGTTGGAATGGAATATCTTGACCTCAACACAAGTGTAGGTGGTTCTCTCTCAGAAAATGTATGTTGGAAGTGTAGGCATGTTCTGATGGATCTCTCGTCGAATGAAGAGTGGGTGGAGGGGTATATATAGCCTCCACACAAAATCTAACCGTTACACACAAATCACCAAACTCAGTGGGATCGAATTATAAAAATCGGTCAGACCGATTTAGTTCAAAATGTGAATGTTAGGATTTTCGGTGGGACCGACATGTCAACTCGGTGGGACCGATTCCATTAGGGATAGGGCATAACGTAATCTCGGTGAGTCCGATTACACAAACTCGGTGGGACCGATTTTGGTAATAGACAAATAGAGAGTTGGTCAGGCAAACTCGGCGGGACCGATTCGCTCATCTCAGTTAGACCGAAATGTTACGAAGGGGAAACAGAGAGTTTGCATTGCAATCTCGGTGGGACTTATCTCTCATCTTGGTTGGACCGAAATGTTATGAAGGGAAATAGAGAGGTTGCAATCCCATCTCGGTGAGACCGAGATCCCTATCGGTGAGACCGAAGTGACTAGGGTTTGTGGCCGTGGCTATGTCAAGTGAACTCGGTGGCGCCGGATAGAAGATTTCTGTGGGGCCGAGTTTGACTTTTGGTTTGGGACATATGTGGATATGAGAAAGTAGTTGAGGGCTTTTGGAGCATATCACTAAGCATTTTGAGCAAGTAACTCATTAAGCAACACCTCACCCCCTTTTAATAGTATTGGCTTTTCCTATGGACTCAATGTGATCTTGGATCACTAAAAGTAAAATGTAGAGTCATGTGCTTTGAGCTTGAGCCAATATTTTGTCCTTAGCATTTTGAGGGGTCCACTTTCTAATCCATGCCATGCCAATCATTGAGCTTTCCTGAAATATTTATCCTAAAATAGCATTAGCTCAATGAGCTATATGTTGTTAGGAATTACCAAAACCACCCAAGGGTAGTTGCACTTTCAATCTCCCCCTTTTTGGTAATTGATGACAACATATAGATCAAAGCTTCGACAAATTATCATAAGATTGAAAAACATCGTCGCTTTGAGAAGTATATGATAAGCAAGAGCTCCCCCTAAATTTGTGCATTATTTAAGATTTGCGTTTGAATGCAAATGCACAATCGATTAGGATCATGGGTTACTCTTCTGTGTCGCATAAATCTTGGTGGAGCGCTAATAATGATAGAAATTAAAAGCATGCACTCATCACCAAGCAAGTGAATGATCATATGTGAGATATAAAAGGAAGCAAAAGATCAACCACATGATCAAAAAAGTAACTCACAAGGACATAAAGTATCTCACACAATAAAAGGTTCAACCAAAAACAAGAGAGATAAAAAGCGAGACCCTCTCTCTCGAAGCCTATGATCTATACATATTTCTCCCCCTTTGGAAACAAGTTACCAAAAAGTTTGAAAATGCATAGTGCTATGCGTCTCTCGGGCTTGGTCTTCGGGAGGTGGTGTAGAGAGAACTCCAAGGACGAAGGCATCTTTCGATGTAGTTGGAGCTGGTGGAGTGGGTGCTGGAGGTGGCACCGGAGCTGTAGCTGCTGGTGCTGATAATGTAGCTCTAGCATCTGAAACTGGCACTGCAGTAGACCTCGGACCTCATGGCACACGCTGAAAAGCATCAGTAGTTGCCTTTCCTCTCCTCTCTCTGCTTCCTCCTGAAGCTGCTCAACTGCAGTCTGTATCTCAGTTACCTTGAGATCAAGATCATAGAATTTTTTCTCAACAATCCTCTCCAGGCTCTCTTGATTCTGAGTCAGCGTGGCAAAGTCCTTCTCAATCCTCGGTGTAGCATGAATTAGATAGCCTAGTTGATCTTGCTTTCTCTTCAGGAAAACTTGAGATGCTTCTTCTGTGCTTGGCATCCATGCAGCTTTTTTAGCCTTTGCCTTGGCTCTCTTCTCCTGGACTTGAGGAGATGTGGGGTCTTCCTCATTCATCACAACAGTGTTGTCTTCAAATTCAGGATGTAAGGGTAGATGCTCCTTGTCTAGCAAATATGTTCATGTTCCCATCTTGGAGTTGATGAGCTCCTGAATGTGTGGAGCAACCCACAACTTCTCTTTTGATCAGCAGCTGTCCTCTTGATTGTTTCTACAATCAAACTCATAACCTTGAACTTCTGAGGGACATCAAATATTTGTAGCATGTTGATGGAATGCCCTCTGATCATCTTGTGATCTCCTGACGTGGGTAGCAATGTGTGCCTTAAGATCCAGTTGATAGTAGGCAGACCAGACAACAGGAAATGTACAGATCCAAGCTTCTGTGTCTCCAAAGCTTTATCTGGGATCTCTTTGTACATGTTTGCCATGGAGTTGTGGTCTTTCTTCTTCTTGGCATACACATCCAAGTCATCCTCATGTTCCTATAGGGCATTGATCAATTTTTCCCATTCTTCAGTAGTGGACTGGTACCTTGTACCCTCAGATATCCATACTATCCTCCCATCTGGATAGAAGTGGGTAGTGGAGTAAAACTGCATGATCAGCTCACATTTGGTGAGCTTCTGTCCAACAAATTCATCTACTCCACATGCCTTGAAGCTGTCATAAACTCCTGGGAAGTGATCTTCATTCTCCTTGATGTATTCCCAATCAACCCATTTCATGTCACATACAATGGGCTTCTTGTCAAGCAAAATTGTCTCATAGAAGTCTTGTTGTTCCTTTGTATGGAACATGTAATCAACTGCAGTCCTCCTCCTAATAGAATAGGGATCAGACTCTCTCCACAATCTCAGTCCTGCATCCTTTCCGATGTGCATGTCCTTAGCGACTGGATGAGCATCATTGTGGTCAGGAATTTTGGGCTTCAACTTCCTCAAAACATGGGATTCATCATCCTCTTCTTCAGCTTCAGGCATCGGGGCCTTGTTCTTTTCTCAGCAGGTATATTCCTGGTGTTCCTCTTGGGTTTAGAAGGCTTCTGAGGAGCAGCCTTGGGAGCAGATTTGGGCTTAGATGGAGCAGCCCCTGATTTAATTGCATCTCCCATAAGCTTCTGAGCTTTGGGAGCTAGTGTAGCATCCTCTTCCTCTTCTTCTGGATCTCTCATAATGGAGGATCTACCAAGCACTCTTGCAGCAGTCTTCTTGACCCTTTCCTTCCTCTTCTTTCCTTCTCCAACAGCCTCTTTAGTTGGCTTCGAGGTTTCAACAGTTGAGGCTCTAACCTTTAAGGTTGGCACTCTCTTGGCAGGGGCCTTCTTGTGCAAGCCAGGCTTAGTTGTAGCAGCTAACCCATATTCTTTCTTCAACACCTTTTTCTTGGAGCTGACTTCCTCCTCAACAGCCTCGTAGTCCTCATCTTTAGAATCTGAGGTTTTCTTCTTCCTTGACCTGGTGGCTGCTTTGGGCAAGTTACTTGGTGTGCTCCTGCTGCCATCATCAGAAGTGCTAGAGGGACTAGTGCCCTCACTCAATTACACTTGTTCTTCAGACCTGTTCTAGCTGTCGCTTTGATCAGACATCTCAGTAAACTTACTCACAGCAGACCCTGTGAATAGATATAGATGAGGTAGAGTGGATGAGCATCATGATACGTCTCCAACGTATCTATAATTTTTGATTGCTCCATGCTATATTATCTACTGTTTTGGATGTTTATGGGCTTTATTATACACTTTTATATCATTCTTGGGACTAACCTATTATCCCAGAGCCCAGTGCCAGTTTCTGTTTTTTACCTTGTTTTAGGGTTTCGAAGAAAAGGAAAACCAAACGGAGTCCAATTAACCTGAAACTTCACGGAACCCATTTTTGGAAGGAAAGAAGCCCAGAAGACTTGAAGTGCATGTAAGGGAAGCTTCAAGGAGGCCATGAGGTAGGGGGGCGCGCCCTCCACCTTCGTGTTCCCCTCGTGGCCCCCCTGACGTACTTCTTCCGCCTATGTATCTCCATATACCCTAAAAACATCCGAGAGCACAATAGATCGGGAGTTCCGCCGCCAGAAGCCTCCGTAGCCACCAAAAGCCAATCTAGACCCGTTCCGGCACCCTGCGGAGGGGAATCCCTCTCTGGTGGCCATCTTCATCATCCCGGTGCTCTCCATGACGAGGAGGGAGTAGTTCTCCCTCGGGGCTGAGGGTATGTACCAGTAGCTATGTGTTTGATCTCTCTCTCTCTCTCTCGTGTTCTTGAGGTGATATGATCATGATGTATCGCGAGCTTTGCTATTATAGTTGGATCCTATGATGTTTTCTCCCCCCTCTACTCTCTTGTAATGGATTGAGTTTCCCCTTTGAAGTTATCTTGTCGGATTGAGTCTTTAAAGATTTGAGAACACTTTATGTATGTCTTGCCGTGCATATCTGTGGTTACAATGGGATATCACGTGATTCACTTGATGTATGTTTTGGTGATCAACTTGCGGGTTCCGCCCATGAACCTATTCATAGGGGTTGGCACACGTTTTCGTCGTGATTCTCCGGTAAAAACTTTGGGGCACTCTTTGAGGTTCTATGTGTTGGTTGAATAGATGAATCTGAGATTGTGTGACGCATATCGTATAATCATGCCCATGGATACTTGAGGTGACATTAGAGTATCTAGGTGACATTAGGGTTTTGGTTGATTTGTGTCTTAAGGTGTTATTCTAGTACGAACTCTAGGGATGTTTGTGACACTTATAGGAATAGCCCAACAGATTGATTGGAAAGAATAACTTTGAGGTGGTTTCGTACCCTACCATAATCTCTTCGTTCATTCTCCGCTATTAGTGACTTTGGAGTGACTCTTTGTTGCATGTTGAGGGATAGTTATGTGATCCAATTATGTTATTATTGTTGAGGGAACTTACACTAGCGACAGTATGAACCCTAGGCCTTGTTTCCTATCATTGCAATACCGTTTATGCTCACTTTTATCACTTGTTACCTTGTTGTTTTTATATTTTCAGATTACAAAAACCATTATCAACTATCCATATTGCACTTGTATCACCATCTCTTCGCCGAACTAGTGCACCTATACAATTTACCATTGTATTGGGTGTGTTGGGGACACAAGAGACTCTTTGTTATTTGGTTGCAGGGTTCCTTGAGAGAGACCATATTCATCCTACGCCTCCTACGGATTGATAAACCTTAGGTCATCCACTTGAGGGAAATTTGCTACTGTCCTACAAACCTCTGCACTTGGAGGCCCAACAACGTCTACAAGAAGAAGGTTGTGTAGTAGACATCAAGCTCTTTTCTGGCGCCGTTGCCGGGGAGGTTAGCGCTTGGAGGTATATCTTTAGATCTTGCAATCGAGTCTTTTAGTTTCTTGTTTTATCACTAGTTCAGTTTTATAAAAGAAAATTAAAAAATGGAATTGAGTTTGTCTCATACGCTTCACCTTTTTAATATCTTTCGTGAGTATGATGGAAAGGATAATTGTGCTCAAGTGCTAGAAGAAGACATCTATAAAATGTTTGGCACTAAATATTTGAATGATGAGCATGATTGCAATTTTGTTAGTATGAATTCCTTGAATATCCATGATGTTAATGATATGCAAAGCCACAAGCTTGGGGAAGCTATGTTTGATGAAGATGATATTTTTTGTTCCCCAAGTTTTGATGAGCAAATTTATTATGATGAAAGCATGCCTCCTATCTATGATGATTATTGTGATGACATGTATGCTTTAAAGAATAATAATAACAATGAACCTTGTCATCTTGATCTTAATTTTCAATCACATGATAGTTATTTTGTTGAGTTTGCTCCCACTATTATTCATGAGAAGAATTTTGCTTATGTGGAGAGTAGTAAATTTTCTATGCTTGTAGATCATGAAAAGAATGCTTTAAGCGCTGGTTATATTGTTGAATTCATTCATGATGCTACTGAAAATTATTATGAGGGAGGAACATATGCTTGTAGGAATTGCAATAATATCAAGTTTCCTCTCTATGTGCTTAAAGTTTTGAAGTTATGCTTGTTTTGCTTTCCTATGCAAGTAGATTCTTGTTCCCACAAGTTATTTGCTCACAAAATCCCTATGCATAGGAAGTATGTGAGACTTAAATGTGCTAGTCATATTCTTCATGATGCTCTCTTTATGTTTCAATTCTTATATTTTATATGAGCATCGTTGAAATCATCATGCCTAGCTAGGGGCGTTAAACGATAGCGCTTGTTGGGAGGCAACCCAATTTTATTTTTATTACATGCTTTTTGTTCCTGTTTAGTAATAAATAATTCATCTAGCCTATGTTTAGATGTGGTTTTATGCTTTTAATTAGTGTTTGTGCCAAGTAGAACCTTTGGGAAGACTTGGGGAAAGTCTTGTTGATCATGCTGTGAAAAACAGAAACTTTAGCGCTCACGAGAATTCCTGCCATTTTTATTTGCAAAGTGATATTTAGTTAATTATTTTTGCAGATGATTAATAGATAAATTCCTCAGGTCCAGCAATTTATTTGAGAATTTTATGAGTTCCAGAAGTATACGTTTGATCCATATTACTACAGACTGTTTTGTTTTTGATAGATTCTGTTTTTCATGTGTTGTTTACTTATTTTGATGAATCTATGGCTAGTAAAATAGTTTATAAACCATAGAGAAGTTGGAATACAGTAGGTTTAACACCAATATAAATAAAGAATGAGTTCATTACAGTACCTTGAAGTGGTGATTTATTTTCTTATACTAACGGAGCTTACGAGTTTTCTGTTAAGTTTTGTGTTGTGAAGTTTTCAAGTTTTGGGTAAGGATTTGATGGACTATGGAATAAGAAGTGGAAAGAGCCTAAGCTTGGGGATTCCCAAGGCACCCCAAGGTAATATTCAAGGATAGCCAAGAGCCTAAGCTTGGGGATGCCCCGGAAGGCATCCCCTCTTTCATCTCCGTTCATCGGTAACTTTACTTGGAGCTATATTTTTATTCTCCACATGATATGTGTTTTGCTTGGAGCGTTAATTTATTATATTAGAATTTTCTTACTTTTATTTAGAACAATGTTTTGCATATTTTATTTCAATAAAAGTGGCATTGATAGCCTTTACTATGCCTATTTTAGAAGTCCACATGTTGCTGTTTGAAAACAGAAAGTTTACCTCTGTTGCAATAATTCCCTAGAAAATTCAGAATGTGATAAAATGTTTAAACCTTTTGCATATTAAGATCTGATAAATTTATTACAGTGGGAATTTTCTTTCATAATTTTTGGAGCTAGGGAAGTATGGATGTTGCTGCATTCTTTACAGACTGTCCTGTTTAGGCAGATTGTTGTTATGTTTGCATTGTTTTCATATGATCGCTTATTTAATGATTCTATTTGAGGATAGGACTATTAAATATGCAGAGGCATTTAGTATTCAATGTTGAATAATAATTTTAGTGATTTCCTACAGTAGAGTATGATAAGGTTTTGGTAATGGTTTATACTAACTTATCTCACGAGTCCTTGTTGAGTTTTGTGTGGATGAAGTTTTTGAGATTTAGGGAGACCGTGATATGAGAGGAATTAAAGAGACACAAAAGATCAAGCTTGGGGATGCCCAAGGCACCCCAAGATAATATTTCAAGAAGTCTCAAGCGTCTAAGCTTGGGGATGCCCGGTTGGCATCCCACCTTTCTTCTTTAACAACTATCGGTTAGTATCGGTTGATCCTATGTTTTTGCTTCTTCACATGATGTTTGCCATTCTTAGATGTCATTTTATTTTGCTTTGCTTTCTGTTTGAATAAATTATCAAGATCTTAAATTATTAAATGTTAGAGAGTCTTCACATAGTTGCATAATTATTCGACTACTCATTGATCTTCACTTATATCTTTCGGAGTAGTTTGTTGTTTGCTCTAGTACTTCACTTATATCTTTTAGAGCATGGTGGTAGTTTTATTTTGAAGAAATAGATGAACTCTCATGCTTCATTATTTTGAGATTCTTAAATAGCATGGTAATTTGCTTAAAATCCTAATATGCTAAGTATTCAAGATTACTAAAATTTTCTTATGACTGTTTTGAATACTAAGAGAAGTTTGATGCTTGATGATTGTTTTGAGATATGGAGGTAATAATATCAAAGTCGTGCTAGTTGAGTAGTTGTGAAATTGACAAATGGTTGTGTTGAATTTTGCAAGTCCTGTAGCATGCACGTGTGGTAAACGTTATGTAACAAATTTGAAACATGAGGTGTTATTTGATTGTCTTCCTTATGAGTGGCGGTCGGGGACGAGTGATGGTCTTTTCCTACCAATCTATCCCCCTAGGAGCATGCGCGTAGTGCCAAGGTTTTTGATGACTTGTAGATTTTTCTAATAAGTATGTGAGTTCTTTATGACTAATGTTGAGTCCATGGACTATACGCACTTTCACCCTTCCATCATTGCTAGCCTCTTCGGTACCGTGCATTGCCCTTTCTCACATTGAGAGTTGGTGCAAACTTCGCCGGTGCATCCAATCCCCGTGATATGATATGCTCTATCACACATAAACCTCATTATATCTTCCTCAAAACAGCCACCATACCTACCTATTATGGCATTTCCATAGCCATTCTGACATATATTGCAATGCTACTTTCCATCGTTCCGTTTATTATGATACGCATCATCATTGTCATATTGCCTTGCATGATCATGTAGTTGACATCGTATTTGTGGCAAAGCCACTGTTCATAATTCTTTCATACATGTCACTCTTGGTTCATTGCATATCCCGGTACACCGCGGGAGGCATTGATATAGAGTCATATCTTGTTCTAGTATCGATTTGTAATCATTGAGTTGTAAATAAATAGAAGTGTGATGATCATCATTTTATAGAGCATTGTCCCAAGTGAGGAATAAAAAAAGAGAGAGTCCATAAAAAAGAGAAGGCCCAAAAAAAGGAAAAAAGGGAAAAGAGAAAGGCCATAAAAAAGGGAGAAAGGCCAAATAAGAAGAAAAAAATGAGAGAAAAAGAGAGAAGGGATAATGCCACTATCCTTTGCCACACTTGTGCTAGAGAGTCTCTTGTTTAGTCACTTTCATATACTAGTGGGAATTCTTCATTATAGAACTTGGCTTGTATATTCCAACAATGGGCCTCCTCAAGTGCCCTAGGTCTTCATGAGCAAGCAAGTTGGATGCACACCCACTTAGTTTCTTTTGTTGAGCTTTCATACATTTATAGCTCTAGTGCATCCGTTGCATGGCAATCCCTACTCCTTGCATTAACATCAATCGATGGGCATATCCATAGCCCATTGATTAGCCTCGTTGATGTAAGACTTTGTCCTTTTTGTCTTCTCCAAATAACCCCCTCATTATTCTATTCCACCCATAGTGCTATATCCATGGCTTGCTCTCATGTATTGCGTGAGATTGCTTGGCTGACTATATGATTACTAAAGTATGAAACAATTGCTTGGCTTGTCATCGGGATTGTGCATGATGAGAGCATTCTTGTGTGACGAAAATGGAGCATGACTAAACTATATGATTTTGTAGGGATGAACTTTCTTTGGCCATGTTATTTTGAGAAGACATAATTGCTTAGTTAGTATGCTTGAAGTATTATTATTTTTATGTCAATATGAACTTTTATCTTGAATCTTTCGGATCTGAATATTCATACCACAATTCAGAAGAATTACATTAAAATTATGCCAAGTAGCACTCCGCATCAAAAATTATGTTTTTATCATTTACCTACTCGAGGACGAGCATGAATTAAGCTTGGGGATCCTGATACGTCTCCAACGTATCTATAATTTTTGATTGCTCCATGCTATATTATCTACTGTTTTGGATGTTTATGGGCTTTATTATACACTTATATCATTTTTGGGACTAACCTATTAACCCAGAGCCCAGTGCTAGTTTCTGTTTTTACCTTGTTTTAGGGTTTCAAAGAAAAGGAAAACCAAACGGAGTCCAATTGACCTGAAACTTCACGGAACCCATTTTTGGAAGGAAAGAAGCCCAGAAGACTTGAAGTGCACGTAAGGGAAGCTTCAAGGAGGCCACGAGGTAGGGGGGCGTGCCCACCCCCCTAGGGCGCGCCCTCCACCCTCGTGGGCCCCTCGTGGCCCCCTTGACGTACTTCTTCCACCTATATATCTCCATATACCCTAAAAACATCTGAGAGCACAATAGATCGGGAGTTCCGCCGCCAGAAGCCTCCGTAGCCACCGAAAGCCAATCTAGACCCGTTCCAGCACCCTGTCGGAGGGGGAATCCCTCTCCGGTGGCCATCTTCATCATCCCGGTGCTCTCCATGACGAGGAGGGAGTAGTTCTCCCTCGGGGCTGTGGGTATGTACCAGTAGCTATGTGTTTGATCTCTCTCTCTCGTGTTCTTGAGGTGATACGATCATGATGTATCGCGAGCTTTGCTATTATAGTTGGATCCTATGATGTTTTCTCCCCCCTCTACTCTCTTGTAATGGATTGAGTTTCCCCTTTGAAGTTATCTTATCGGATTGAGTCTTTAAAGATTTGAGAACACTTGATGTATGTCTTGCCGTGCATATCTGTGGTGACAATGGGATATCACGTGATTCACTTGATGTATGTTTTGGTGATCAACTTGCGGGTTCCGCCCATGAACCTATGCATAGGGGTTAGCACACGTTTTCTTCATGATTCTCCGGTAGAAACTTTGGGGCACTCTTTGAGGTTCTATGTGTTGGTTGAATAGATGAATCTGAGATTGTGTGACGCATATCATATAATCATGCACATGGATACTTGAGGTGACATTGGCGTATCTAGGTGACATTAGGGTTTTGGTTGATTTGTGTCTTAAGGTGTTATTCTAGTACGAACTCTAGGGATGTTTGTGACACTTATAGGAATAGCCAAATGGATTGATTGGAAAGAATAACTTTGAGGTGTACCCTACCATAATCTCTTAGTTCGTTCTCCGCTATTAGTGACTTTGGAGTGACTCTTTGTTGCATGTTGAGGGATAGTTATGCGATCCAATTATGTTATTATTGTTGAGGGAACTTACACTAGTGAAAGTATGAACCCTAGGCCTTGTTTCCTATCATTGCAGTACCGTTTATGCTCACTTTTATCACTTGTTACCTTGCTGTTTTTGTATTTTTCAGATTACAGAAACCATTATCTACTATCCATATTGCACTTGTATCACCATCTCTTCGCCGAACTAGTACACCTATAAAATTTACCATTGTATTGGTTGTGTTGGGGACACAAGAGACTCTTTGTTATTTCGTTGCAGGGTTGCTTGAGAGAGACCATATTCATCCTACGCCTCCTACGGATTGATAAACCTTAGGTCATCCACTTGAGGGAAATTTGCTGCTGTCCTACAAACCTCTGCACTTGGAGGTCCAACAACGTCTATAAGAAGTAGGTTGTGTAGTAGACATCACATCACAAATTGCAGAGTTTTTCCAAAACTGGTGACTTAAAAACTTAGTTTTAGTTCTCCACAGAAAGGATTTCGGAGTTACCGATTTGTAAACTCGGTGATACCGAAGCAGCTTTTAGAACTTAAACTAGTGAACTCGGTCAGACCGAGTCACAGTTCGGTGGCACCGAGACTGCTAGGGTTTCACAAAGATTCGAACTCGTTCACACCGATTTGCAATTTTTGGTCAGACCGAAAATGCATGTGCTATGGCCTATGCCAAATCGGTGAGACCGATTTCTACAATTCGGTCGGTCCGAGATGAGTCCGGCGGAGACCTAACCCTAAATTTTCAAATACAATTGATACGTCTCCAACGTATCTATAATTTTTGATTGCTCCATCCTATATTATCTACTGTTTTGGACTATATTGGGCTTTATTTTCCACTTTTATATTATTTTTGGGAATAACCTATTAACCGGAGGCCCAACCCAGAATTGCTATTTTTTTGCCTATTTCAGTGTTTTGGAGAAACAGAATATCAAACGGAATAAGATCTTCGGGAAAGTGATTTTCTCATCGAACGTGATCCAGGAGACTTGGACCCTACTGCAAGGGATCAAAGAGGAGGTCACGAGGGTGGGGGCGCCCCCCCTAGGGTGCGCCCCTTGCCTCGTGGGCCCCTCGGTGCCCCACCGACATACTCCTTCCTCCTATATATACATACGTACCCCCAAACGATCAGAAGAGGAGCCAAAAACCTAATTCCACTGCCGCAACTTTCTGTATGCACGAGATCCCATCTTGGGGCATGTTCCGGAGCTCCGCTGGAAGAGGGCCGTCATCACGGAGGGCTTCTACATCATCCTAGCCCCTCCGATGAAATGTGATAAGTTTACCTCAGACCTTCGGGTCCATAGTTAGCAGCTAGATGGCTTCTGCTCTCTCTTTGAATCTCAATACAAAGTTCTCCCCCTCTCTTGTGGAGATCTATTCAATGTAATATTCTTTTTGCGGCGTGTTTGTTGAGACCGATGAATTGTGGGTTTATGATCAAGTCTATCTATGAATAATATTTGAATCTTCTCTGAATTCTTTTATGCATGATTGGTTATCTATGCAAGTCTATTCGAATTATCCGTTTGGTTTGGCCAACTAGATTGGTAGTTCTTGCCATGGGAGAAGTGCTTAGCTTTGGGTTCGATCTTGCGGTGTCCTTTCCCAGTGACAGAAGGGGCAGCAAGGCACATATTGCATCGTTGCCATCGAGGATAACAAGATGGGGTTTATTTCATATTGCATGAATTTATCTCTCTACATCATGTCATCTTTCTTAAGGCGTTACTCTGTTTTTTAACTTAATACTCTAGATGCATGCTGGATAGCGGTCGATGAGTGGAGTAATAGTAGTAGATGCAGAATCGTTTCGGTATACTTGTCACGGACGTGATGCCTATATACATGAACATGCCTAGATATTCTCATAACTATGCTCAATTCTGTCAATTGCTCAACAGTAATTTGTTCACCCACCGTAGAATACTTATGCTGTTGAGAGAAGCCACTAGTGAAACCTATGGCCCCAGGGTCTATTCTCATCATATTAATCTCCCCCGGTTTTTCTATTTACTTTTCCTTTACTTTTTACTTTGCATCTTTATATCAAAAATACCAAAAATATTATATCTATCATATCTCACTCTCGTAAGTGACTGTGAAGGGATTGACAACCCCTAATCGCGTTGGTTGCGAGTAGCTATCGTTTTGTGCAGGTACGAGGGACTTGAGCGTGGCCTCCTACTGGATTGATACCTTGGTTCTCAAAAACTGAGGGAAATACTTACGCTACTCTGCTGCATCATCCTTCCTCTTTGGGGAAAACCAACGCAAGCTCAAGACGTAGCAAGAAGGATTTCTGGCGCCGTTGCCGGGGAGGTTCGCGCAAGTTAAGATTTAACTCCCGACAATGAGCCATTTCTGGCGCCGTTGCCGGGGAGTCTGCGCAAAAAGTCAACATACGAAGTAACCATCACAATCCCTATCTCTCGCATTACATTATTTGCCATTTGCCTCTCGTTTTCCTCTCCCCCACTTCACCCTTGTCGTTTTATTATCCCTCTCTCTCTCTCTATCCTCCCTCTCTGTTTGCCTCTTTTGCCCGTTTGCTTTTGTTTGCTCGTGTGTTAGATTGCTTGTTTGTCGTGATGGCTCAAGATAATACTAAATTGTGTGACTCCACCAATACCAATAATAATGATTTCCTTAGCACTCCGATTGCTCCTCTTACCGATGCTGAATCTTGTGAAATTAATACTGCGTTGTTGAATCTTGTTATGAAAGATCAATTCGCCGGCCTTCCTAGTGAAGATGTCGCTACTCATCTGAATAGCTTCGTTGATTTATGTGATATGCAAAAGAAAAAAGATGTCGATAATGATGTCGTTAAATTGAAGCTATTTCCTTTTTCGCTTAGAGATCGTGCTAAAGCTTGGTTTTCATCCTTGCCTAAGAATAGTATTGATTCATGGAACAAGTGGAAAGATGCTTTTATCTCTAAGTATTTTCCCGCTAAGATCATCTCTCTTAGAAACTATATTATGAACTTTAAACAACTTGATCATGAACATGTTGCACAAGCTTGGGAGAGAATGAAATTAATGATACGTAATTGCCCTACTCATGGTTTGAATTTGTGGATGATTATACAGAATTTTTATGCCAGATTGAATTTTTCTTCTAGAAATCTTTTAGATTCGGCCGCGGGAGGCACTTTCATGGAAATCACTTTAGGAGATGCTACTAAACTCCTAGAAATATTATGGTTAATTATTCTCAATGGCACACTGAAAGATCATCTAATAAAAAAGTGCATGCGATAGAAGAAATTAATGTGTTGAGTGGAAAGATGGATGAACTTATGAAATTATTTGCTACTAAGAGTGTTTCTTCTGATCCTAATGATATGCCTTTGTCTACTTTGATTGATAATAACAATGAATCTATGGGTGTGAATTTTGTTGGTAGGAATAATTTTGGTAACAACGCTTATAGAGGGAATTTTAATCCTAGGCCATATCCTAGTAATCCTTCTAATAATTATGGGAATTCCTGCAACAACTCTTATGGAAATTATAATAAGATGCCCTCTAATTTTGAATCTAATATTAAAGAATTTATTTCTTTGGAAAAGAATTTTAATGCTATGATGGAAGAAAAATTTCTTAAGATTGATGATTTGGCTAGGAACGTTGATAGAATTGCTCTTGATGTTGATTCTTTGAAACTTAGATCTATTCCACCTAAGCATGATATCAATGAATCTCTCAAAGCCATGAGAATTTCAATTGATGAGTGTAAGGAAAGAACCGCTAGGATGCGTGCTTCCAAAGATGCCTTTATTAAAGCAAGTTCTTCCAACTCCTATGAAAATCAAGATGAAGATCTAAAAGTTATTGATGTGTCTCCAATTAAATCTTTATTTTGCAATATGAATCTTGATGAAACTAAATATGATCTTCCTTTACCTAGAAGGCGTTCTAAAAATTCAGAGTATTTAGATCTTAATGATGAAATTGGTGAAAGTGGGATTGAAAGAAATAAAAATCTAGATGTTGCTAAACCCACTATATTGGATTTCAAGGAATTTAATTATGAAATTTTCTCTTTAATTTATTGTATTTCCTTGTTGCAATCCGTGCTAAATTCTCCACATGCTTATAGTCGAAATAAAGCCTTCACCGAACATATTGTTGATGCCTTGATGCAATCTTATGAAGAAAAACTTGAGTTAAAAGTTTCTATCCCTAGAAAACTCTATGATGAGTGGGAACCAACTATTAAAATTAAAATTAAAGATCATGAGTTTTATGCTTTGTGTGATTTGGGTGCTAGTGTTTCTACTATTCCCAAGACTATGTGTGATTTACTAGATTTCCGTAATTTTGATGATTGCTCTCTAAACTTGCATCTTGCGGATTCCACTATTAAGAAACCTATGGGAAGAATTAATTATGTTCTTATTGTTGCAAATAGGAATTATGTGCCCGTAGATTTCATTGTTCTTGATAGAGATTGCAATCCTTCTTGCCCTATTATTCTTGGTAGACCTTTCCTTAGAACGGTTGGTGCGATTGTTGATATGAAGGAAGGGAATATTAGATTTCAATTTCCATTAAAAAAGGGCATGGAACACTTTCCAATAAAGAAAATAAAATTTCCATATGAAACTATCTTCAGAGCCACTTATGGATTGCCTACCAAAGATGGCAATACCTAGATCTATCCTTGCTTGTTATGCCTAGCTAGGGGCGTTAAACGATAGCGCTTGTTGGGAGGCAACCGAATTTTATTTTTATTCCTTTCTTTTTGCTCCTGTTGAGTAATAAATAAATTATCTAGCCTCTGTTTTGGTTGTGTTTTTTGTGTTTAATTAGTGTTTTTGCCAAGTAGAACCGTTGGGAAGACTTGGGGAAAGTCTTGTTGAACTTGCTATCAAAAACAGAAACTTTAGCGCTCACGAGACTGCTGTCATTTTTATTTGGATAGTGCTATTTAGTTAACTATTTTTGCAGATGATTAATAGATAAATTCCTCACGTCCAGAAATTTATTTTAGAATTTTTGGGGTTCCAGATCTTGCGCTAGATACATATTACTAAATATTGTTCTGTTTTTGACAGATTCTGTTTTTCGTGTGTTGTTTGCTTATTTTGATGAATCTATGGCTAGTAAAATAGTTTATAATCCATATAGAATTTGGAATACAGTAGGTTTAACACCAATATATATAAAGAATGAGTTCATTACAGTACCTTGAAGTGGTCTTTTGTTCTCTTTCGCTAACGGAGCTCGCGAGTTTTCTATTTTGAGTTTTGTGTTGTGAAGTTTTCAAGTTTTGGGTGAATTCTTGTGATGGATTATGGAACAAGGAGTGGCAAGAGCCTAAGCTTGGGGATTCCCATGTCACCCCCAAGATAATCCAAGGATACCAAAGAGTCAAAGCTTGGGGATGCCCCGGAAGGCATCCCCTCTTTGCGTCCACTTCCATCGGTAATTTACTTGGAGCTGTATTTTTATTCACCAACATGATATGTGTTTTGCTTGGAGCGTCTTGTATTTTTTGTGTCTTTGTTTGTTAGTATGACACAATCATCCTTTCTGTACACACCTTTTGATAGAGCCATACATGAATTAAAATTTGATAGAATACTCTATGTGCTTGACTTATATCTTTTGAGCTAAGTAGTTTTCCTCTATATGCTTCACTTATATCTTTTGAGCTAAGTAGTTTTGCTCTATGTGCTTCACTTATATCTTTTGAGCGTTATAATTTTGCTCTATGTGCTTTAGTTAGATCTTTTAGAGCACGGTGGTGGATTTGTTTTAAAGAAACTATTGGTCTCTCATGCTTCACTTAAATTATTTTGAAAGTCTCTTAATAGCATGGTAATTTGCTTAATAATAATATGCTTGGTATTCAAGATTTGTGAAACTTTCTTTTGAGTGTGTTGAATATTAAGAAAATATTGAAGCATGATAATTGTTTTGAGATATGGAGGTGATAATATTAAAGTCATGCTAGTTGAGTAGTTGTGAATTTAAAGAATACTTGTGTTGAAGTTCGTGATTCCCGTAGCATGCACGTATGGTGAACCGTTATGTGATGAAGTCGGAGCATGATTTATTCATTGATTGTCTTCCTTATGAGTGGCGGTCGGCGACGAGCGATGGTCTTTTCCTACCAATCTATCCCCAGGAGCATGCGCGTAGTAATTTTCTTTTATAATTTCTAGATTTTTTCAATAAGTATGTGAGTTCTTTACGACTAATGTTGAGTCCATGGATTATACGCACTCTCACCCTTCCACCTTTGCTAGCCTCTCTAATACCGCGCACCTTTTGCTGGTATCATACACCTACCATATACCTTCCTCAAAACAGCCACCATACCTACCTATTATGGCATTTCCATAGCCATTCCGAGATATATTGCCATGCAACTTTCCACCATCTAGTTCATCATGACACATCCATCATTGTCATATTGCTTAGCATGATCATGTAGTTGACATAGTATTTGTGGCAATGCCACCATTCATAATTTTTTCATACTTGTCACTCTTGATTCATTGCATATCCCGGTACACAACCGGAGGCATCCATATAGAGTCATACTTTGTTTTAGTATCGAGTTGTAATCATTGAGTTGTAAATAAATAGAAGTGTGATGATCATCATTCAATAGAGCATTGTCCCAAAAAAAGAGAAAGGACAAAGAAAATAAAAGAAGGCCCCGAAAAAAAGAAAATAAATAAAAAGGGGCAATGCTACTATCTTTTTTCCACACTTGTGCTTCAAAGTAGCACCATGATATAGCGAGTCTCATATATTGTGCTTCAAAGTAGCACCATGTTCTTCATATAGAGAGTCTCATATGTTGTCACTTTCATATACTAGTGGGAATTTTACATTATAGAACTTGGCTTGTATATTCCAATGATGGGCTTCCTCAAATTGCCATAGGTCTTCGTGAGCAAGCAAGTTGGATGCACACCCACTAGTTTCTTTTGTTGAGCTTTCATACATTTATAGCTCTAGTGCATCCCTTGCATGGCAATCCCTACTCACTCACATTGATATCTATTGATGGGCATCTCCATAGCCCATTGATAAGCCTAGTTGATGTGAGACTATCTTCTCCTTTTTGTCTTCTCCACAACCACCATTCTATTCCACCTATAGTGCTATATCCATGGCTCACGCTCATGTATTGCGTGAAGATTGAAAAAGTTTTGAAAAAGTTAGAGTATGAAACAATTGCTTGGCTTGTCATTGGGGTTGTGCATGATTTAAATACTTTGTGTGGTGAAGATGGAGCATAGCCAGACTATATGATTTTGTACGGATAACTTTCTTTGGCCATGTTATTTTGAGAAGACATAATTGCTTTGTTAGTATGCTTGAAGTATTATTATTTTTATGTCAATATACACTTTTGTCTTGAATCTTTCTAATCTGAATATTCATACCAAAATTAAGAATATTTGCATTGAAATTATGCCAAGTAGCACTCCGCATCAAGAATTCTCTTTTTATCATTTACCTACTCGAGGACGAGCAGGAATTAAGCTTGGGGATGCCTGATATGTCTCCAACGTATCTATAATTTTTTATTGCTCCATGCTATATTATCTACTGTTTTGGACTATATTGGGCTTTATTTTCCACTTTTATATTATTTTTGGGACTAACCTATTAACCGGAGGCCCAGCCCAGAATTGTTGTTTTTCCTATTTCAGTGTTTCGAAGAAACATAATATCAAACGGAGTCCAAACGGAATAAAATCTTCGGGAACATGATTTTCTCACCGAACGTGATCCAGGAGACTTGGACCCTACTACAAGGGATCAAAGAGGAGGTCACGAGGGTGGGGGCGCCCCCCTAGGCACGCCCCCTGCCTCGTGGGCCCCTCGGTGCTCCACCGGCATACTCCTTCCTCCTATATATACCTACGTACCCCCAAACAATCGGAACAGGAGCCAAAAACCTAATTCCACCGTCGCAACTTTCTGTATCCATGAGATCCCATCTTGGGGCCTGTTCCGGAGCTCCGCCAGAAGAGGGCCGTCATCACGGAGGGCTTCTACATCATCCTAGCCCCTCCGATGAAGTGTGAGTAGTTTACCACAGACCTTCGGGTCTATAGTTAGTAGCTAGATGGCTTCTTCTCTCTCTTTGAATCTCAATACAAAGTTCTCCCCCTCTCTTGTGGAGATTTATTCGATGTAATCTTCTTTTTGCGGTGTGTTTGTTGAGACCGATGAATTGTGGGGTTTATGATCAAGTCTATCTATGAATAATATTTGAATCTTCTCTGAATTCTTTTATGCATGATTGGTTATCTTTGCAAGTCTCTTTGAATTATCCGTTTGGTTTGGCCAACTAGATTGGTAGTTCTTGCCATGGGAGAAGTGCTTAGCTTTGGGTTCGATCTTGTGGTGTCCTTTCCCAGTGACAGAAGGGGCAGTAAGGCACGTATTGTATCGTTGCCATCGAGGATAACAAGATGGGGTTTATTTCATATAACATGAATTTATCTCTCTACATCATGTCATCTTGCTTAAGGCGTTACTCTGTTTTTAACTTAATACTCTAGATGCATGCTGGATAGCGGTCGATGAGTGGAGTAATAGTAGTAGATGAAGAATCGTTTCGGTCTACTTTTCACGGACGTGATGCCTATATACATGATCATGGCTAGATATTTTCATAACTATGCTCAGTTCTGTCAATTGCTCAACAGTAATTTGTTCACCCACCGTAGAATACTTATGCTATTGAGAGAAGCCACTAGTGAAACCTATGGCCCCCGGGTCTATTCTCATCATATCAATCTCCATCACTTTAATCTTGTTTTGCTATTTACTTTTCCTTTACTTTTTACTTTGCATCTTTATAGAAAAAATACAAAAAATATTATATCTATCATATCTCACTCTTGTAAGTGACCGTGATTGACAACCCTTAATCGCGTTGGTTACGAGTAGCTATCGTTTTGTGCAGGTACGAGGGACTTGAGCATGGCCTCCTACTGGATTGATACCTTGGTTCTCAAAAACTGAGGGAAATACTTACGCTACTCTGCTGCATCATCCCTTCCTCTTCGGGGAAAACCAACGCAAGCTCAAGACGTAGCAACAATCTAATTTAAAGTAAGTTTTCAGTGGATGGATTGTTTGCATACGTGGTCATGATCAGGGCAAAGTAATGTCCTACGAATTGGAGTTAAAAGAATAGCATAAAGGATCGAACTCATACCCTAGTTCGACGGAGTTCGCTACGGTTGTAACGGAGGGGCAGAATTCCGTTGATGGCGATGGAAACCAGCGGCAGGAGGTCACTGGCGGCGAGAAGACGATCCAGAGACCCGAGGTGGTAGAGTAGGATACACGCGGGCTGAGACGTTTCGAAGAAATTTACAAAATCTCACCCATGGGTTTATATATCCCGACCCTGTCGGTGTGACCGAGTGGAACAACTCGGTGGCACTGAGATGCAGAATCGCGAGCGGTTACTACAACTCGGTGTGACCGAAAAGTTCAAATCGATTGCACTGAGATTGAAAACCTAGATCAACTTAGTGATCTTGGTGTGACCGAAATGGATGACTCGGTCATACCGAAACATACAAAGAGGTTTTGGAAGTTTAAGTTTATGACGAATCGGGGACTCCAAGTGCTCCTCACGTAGAGTGGTTCGAATCTGACTTGATAAAACTTTGTGATGTAGCATGAATAGAGTTTGAGACAAGAAAAGCATAGATAGCTAGGGGGAGTTCTTAGGAATTCTTGTCCATCAATTTGGCAAAAGATAAAAGCCAAACAATCAAAGCAACAAATGGATGTCCTTGAATGAGTAAAATATGCATTCAACATGCTTACACAATAAAATGGCAACTGAAATATGTGACAATGCATGCACAATCGCTCTAGCATCTATCAAGCAATTTGGCGATCACTAGGTCATCTATATATCAGTATATTGACTTAGGAGTCAAATGAGAACATTTGATCATAGGTCATACTCATTGTTTAAGCACAAGTGGGGTTGCCACTTTTACATAAAGCATTGTTGTGCTCACATCATTAGAGTTGCTTTAGCTCAATTGATTAGAGTAAAACTCCCCCTAGATGTGATATCCCCCCTAAGAGGGATGAACTAACCTTGGGTTTTGTCGATGATGACTTCATGTAGGTGTTGAAGATGTAGATGCTCAATGTTGATGGAGATCATTCGGAGCAGTCCTTTGGAGTGAGTTGCATTTTTCAATACCTACACGGGTTAGTCCCACAAGGAACAAACAAGGATATCCATAGACATAGAGTGATATTCACATGAGTTGATGTCCATGAATGCATTAGGTTACCTTGTCCCTTGTCTTACCAACAAGAGGGTTTGTGACTCCTTGAACTAGTGCAAGATATGGAAGTTGTTTGCACTTTTCCTGCCAAGATGATATGAGTGAAGTATGTTGGCGGAGTCACCCTCAAGAACTCTCTAGTTCTTCTTCTTAGGGGTCCACACCATCTTGATGGGAATCCTTGGAGTTGTAGTCATACTTGATGAAGGGGAACTTGATGTAGTCTTGGGAACCCACTTGACCAAGGCCTTAGGTGCTTCTTCAAATGCACCAATCTCCTCTTGAAGCTTGTCCTTGCCTTTTAGCTTGTGGTCTTGTGGTGGAAGATCGTCCCGAGCTTGTGTTCTTTGGAAATAAGTAGGATCATACTTCTCTTGTTGAGGAACAAACTTCGTCTTGGGGTATTGATCTTCTTCCCACTCAACTCCATTGGCATTGAACTTTCGTTCAAAACCAACACCTTGATTCTTCTGGTGTCTTCCTTGCTTGCATACAATTTCCTCAAATTGCTTACTTCCAGCAAGAGAATCATTAGTGGAATCAAGAGAACTACTAGAAGCAACAACATTGGATTTAGCATGATTGTTGTTACTACTAGAGGAAGAATCTTTCTTGTTCTTGTTGCTAGATTTAACTTGTGGCATGTAAGTAGACAAGAGTAAACGCTTGGCAATGTAAGAAGAACTTTTATTGTGAAGATCATCATTGATTGCTTTTAAGAACTCATGCTCTTGCTCAAGGTTGAGCTTTTCAAAGCGTAATTTCTCATGAGTCTTTAAAAGTTCTCGATGATCTTCCAAGGTAGTTTCATGAGCTAACTTAAGAGTGTTTAGTTCTTTAGTTAGACGCTCAATCTCCTTCTTATCATTGTCATTCGTTTTATCTTGATTAGCATGAGTAATAGAAAGTTCATAATAGTTTTCGTAACTAGAGTTGTCAACAAGTAAATCATCATCACCTAGCAAATCATCTTCATCACTATTAAAATCAACATACTCAGGGTGTGATACCTTTGGACCTTTAGCCATGAAGCATCTTCCAATTCCTTCATTTGGTGACTCAAATATGTCATAGGAGTTGGTTGACACAACTGCTAGACCGGCAACACCTTAATCTTGAGTATATTCGGAGTCGGAGTGATAACACCACATTTTGTGACATGCCCACTCCCATGGTAATTCAAACTCGAGGTTCCAAATGGCAAACTTCTAGACTAAGCCATGGGAATGAAATTCTTGTTGATAGGCTTGTCTTCCTTGCATCCTTAATAGCCCTCAAGTCCTTGGACATAAATATCATCTTAGGTATGGACTGGATGTCAGCCCATTATGCTAAGATTGATTGTGCCACTAGAACTGTTCAACTTATTCACCCATTGGGCAAGACATTCAATGTCTTTACCCGAGTGGCCAAGCGGCAGCTCTACTCCCTAAATGCCAACCCTCTTCTAGACCTTGAAGATATTCCGGTAGTCTGTGACTTCCTGGATGTCTTTCCAGATGAATAGCCAGGTGTTCCACCTGACAGGGATGTCGAGTTCATGATAGACCTTGTACCAGGAACCGTTCCAATCTCTAGAAGACCCTATAAGATGGCACCCCTAGAACTAGCTGAACTTAAGAAACAACTCGATGAGTCCTTGCAAAAGGGTTTCATCCATCCTAGTTCTTCTCCATGGGCTTGCCCCGTCCTCTTTGTCAAGAAGAAGGATGGTACGGATCAGCTGCTGGTAGATTATCGACCCATCAAGTTGGTTACCATAAAGAACAAGTATCCGCTCCCCAGGATCAACGACCTGTATGATCAACTCGTTGGATCCTCACTCTTCTCCAAAATGGATTTGAGGTTGGGCTACCATCAAATCAAAATAAAAAATGGGGACATTCCCAAAACGGCCTTTGTTACTCGTTATGGCCAATACGAGTACACCGTCATGTCCTTTGGTTTAACCAATGCCCCAGCCACTTTTTCTCTGTTAATGAACTCGATCTTCATGGAGTATTTGGATAAATTCATCGTGGTCTACCTCGATGATATACTCATCTACTCCAAGAATGAGGAAGATCATGCCGAGCATCTAAGGCTAGTATTGACGAAACTTCGAGAGCATCGCCTTTATGCCAAATTCTCCAAATATGAATTTTGGTTACCAGAAGTGACCTACCTAGGCCATGTAATCTCTGGTAAGGGTATTTCTATCAATCCCGAGCGAGTTCAAGCTGTCCTTGATTGGACTCCACCTGAAACGGTCAAGCAAGTTCGGAGTTTCCTTGGCTTAGCAAGCTATTGTCGCCGCTTCGTCGAGAATTTCTCCAAGGTTGCTAAACCTCTAACTAAACTCCTCAAGAAAGATAAAAAGTTCGAGTGGACCCCACAATGCGAGTTCAGCTTTCAGGAACTGAAAAGACGCCTGACATCTGCTCCCGTACTGGTACCACCAGATTTCTCCAAGGACTTTATTATCTATTGCGACGCCTCACGACAAGGACTAGGTTGCATACTCATGCAAGATCATCATGTAATTGCCTATGCTTCACGGCAGTTACACCCACATGAGGAAAACTATCCCACACATGATCTAGAGCTTGCAGCTGTAGTCCGTGCACTCGAAACCTGGCGATATTACCTCCTCGGTAATCATTGCGAGATCTTCACCGATCACCAAAGTCTGAAATATATTTTCACCCAACCGGATTTGAATCTCGGGCAAAGACGTTGGGTCGAGTTGATCTCAGATTATGACTTAGGGATATAACTTACACCCCGGGAAAATCCAATGTTATGGTTGATGCACTAAGTCGTAAATCCTATTGTAACAACCTGATGTTACAACAAGGTCAACCACTTCTCCATGAGGAATTTCGGAAGCTTAATCTTCACAATGTTCCTCAAGGATTCCTATCTACCTTGATGGCGAAACTGGCCCTTATGGATCAGATCATAACCGCCCAACGGTATGACAAGGGGATATCTCGGATCAAGGAGAACATTGCTACCGGAGTTGCTAAATATTTCTCTGTGAACGATCAAGGTGTTGTCTTCTTTGAGAACCGCCTAGTGGTTCCCAAGAAACAGCAACTACGGCAACTGATCCTTAAGGAAGCTCATGATTCTCCTCTCACCATTCATCCTGGTAGTACTAAAATCTATCAAGACCTACACCAGAGGTTTTGGTGGACTAGGATGAAGAGAGTAATCACTCAATATATTGCAAATTGCGACGTATGTCGTCGTGTTAAAGCAGAGCATCAATGGCCTGCTGGCACCCTTCAACCTTTAGCTATTCCTGAATGGAAATGGGATAAAATCGATATGGACTTCATTACCAGGTTTCCCCGGACCAAGAAAGGGAATAATGCTATTTTAGTTGTCATCGATTGTCTTTCCAAAGTATCCCACTTCGTACCTGTTCGGGAGAGTATAACCGCTAGCCAGCTAGCAGACCTGTATATCTCTCGGATAGTGTCTCTTCATGGTGTTCCATTGGAGATTAACTCGGATCGTGGAAGTCTCTTCACCTCTCGATTTTGGGAAAGTTTCCAAAATGCTATGGGGACTCGCCTCTCCTTTAGCACCGCTTTCCACCCTCAATCCAGTGGTCAAGTAGAGCGTGTCAATCAAATTCTAGAAGATATGCTCTGAGCTTCTGTTATCTCATTCGGAATGGATTGGGAGAAATGTCTTCCATTTGTAGAATTTGCTTACAACAATAGCTATCAATCTAGCTTGGGCAAAGCTCCTTTTGAAGTTATCTATGGACGAAGGTGTCGAACGCCTCTTAACTGGTCAGAAACCGGGGAAAGACAATTCTTTGGCCTGGATATGATCCAGGAAGCAGAAGAGCAAGTTCGCATTGTTTGTGAAAAGTTGAGAACAACCCAATCCCGTCAAAAGAGCCAATATGGTCGTAAACATAAGGCCATGACTTTTGAAGTCGACAAAAGGCTTACCTTCGGGTTACTCCTCTGAAGGGAACCCATCGATTTGGTATCAAACGCAAATTGGCTCCTCGTTACATTGGTCCCTTCCTCATTCTTGCCAAGTGAGGAGAAGTTGCCTACCAATTGGAACTACCTCCGCATCTTTCTAGAGTTCATGATGTCTTCCGCGTCTCTCAACTAAGGCGTTGCTTCTCGGATCCTATCCGTGGAGTGGACCACGAAATGCTTGATCTCCAAGATAATCTCACATACCGGGATTATTCCGTTCGTATCCTTGATCAAGCCGAGCGTACCACTCGACGCCACAACATCAAGTTTCTCCAGGTTCAATGGTCACACCATTCCGAGAAAGAAGCCACTTGGGAAAGGGAGGATCGTCTTCGACTTGAGTACCCCACCTTCTTTCCGACGGACCCTAAATCTTGGGATGAGATTCTTTTGAGTGGGGGTGAGTTGTCACACCCTAGCTAGTTCATGCATTAGAGTGCTTGCATCATGTTTAATTTATCAGAAACTTGGAAATAGGGAAGATAGAACCCCCAGCACCCCCCTGAAACCAACTAGGGTTTACTAAAAACAATTTCAATGAATCTGAAATGCCCTTCTAAAATGTTCATCATCTTTGCTTTGGTCCTAAACCTCTGACAAAAATGGTGCACAATTTTCGAGTTCATCCTAAGGTCTCTAGATTAAATCATTAGTTATTTGAATTTGGGTATTTAAATGCTAATAAATATTTTAAATGCTCAAATAATCCTAAAATAAATGTTCCATGTTGGATTTATTGCAAATAGTGGCCATGTGAAGTTTGGTGATTTTTGAAAGTGCCTAGCTATTTTTAGAAATGCCAAAAACTTGCGGAAATAAACAAAACAGAAATATAAAAAAAGAGAAGAGCTTACCTGGCCGTAGCCCACCTCCTGGCCCACCTGGCGACTCAGCACTGTGCTGGCCCATGCCAGCGAGCTGCTTCTTCTTTGCCAGGCAGGCAGGAGGGACACTGCGACGCCACCGAGATTGCCACGGCGCCAGCTGCTTGCCGCTTTGCCCCTGATCGCGCTAGATAGCCTCCACGTTGATCACTATACCGCTTGGACACCTCACTCTCCCCTTGCTCCTCTCTCTCGCCCTCTCCTTGCCATGGCCGACGCTGTCGCGCCTGCGCCACTGTGAAACTCGCGTCCACCATCGTCCCCGCGCCGCACTGCCGTGTCCATGAGATCCGCCGTCGTCTGCTTCGTCGAGCTAGCCGAGCCCCGAGCGCTCGCACGCTCTACTCCGTCCTCTTCGACGTTGTCTTCACCGAACGCCGCTGGAGATCCCCTTCGCCATCACCGCCGCACCAGTTCGTCCCCGACCTCGCCGTCTGCCTCATTGTGACCGCTGTGAGCCTAGCTACCTCCTCCTCCTCTATGTTTGCCTTCTTGAGCACCACAACGACTGCACCAAGCTCGGCTACACACGCCGCCTCCATCGCACGTCGCCGTCGTGGCCACAGCCACGTTGGCTTGGTTCTGAGCACGCCGTCGTCTTCACCGCACTCGCAGGAGCCCGTAGCACTACTCCACGCACCTCGCTGTGCCTCCTAGCGATGGTTCGGCCTTGCCCGAACTCCGACAGCCGCAACGCTCATCGCTGGCGACGTTTCCGGCCACCGTAGCTCCACCCACTGCAACCACTCGATGCGGCTTGCTCCCAGCAACGCGTAGGTGGCCTCCTCCGTCCATTTGGTCGTCGGAGTGCGAATCCCGCGCTGCCCCGCCGCGTTTGGCCTCGCCAGTGGCTAAACGCCGACGAGTTTGACCCTGCTGACCGAGTTTGACTCCGGGTGGGCCCAATTTGACCCCCTGGGTCTATGACAAGTGGGACCCGCCTGCTAATTAAGTTAGGATTAGGACTAACTAAAAATTAGTTAAACTAATGACACTGACACACGGGACCCACTGGTCAGGTTTGACCTTGGACGTCCCTGTTGACTGCTGATGTCACCCTGACGCAATGTTGATGCAGTTGATTTACTGGATTTATTCTTATAGAGGAAATTCCAAAAAATGTTCTAAATTTCAAAAATTCATAGAAATTAATCTGTAACTCCAAATGCAAAGATTTATATATGAAAATTGATCAGAAAAATCCATTCTTTCCATCTGTAATGTTTTCATGCATGTCAGAACACTTTAACCTTGATGTTTAAGTGAAACAAGCTAATGCACTAATAAGACTTCATATCATGAGCTTTCATTTGAATCCTTGATTCAAATGGACTCAAACCAACCTGTTTTACAATGCATTAGCCAAAACACAACCATATTGCCATGTCATAGCATGCATCATATTGTTGCATATTGCCATGTGATGATTGTGTTCCGTTGTGTCTTTCGTGGTAGGTTCTGCCTCCGAGGATACCTACGAATATCCGACTGAAGGGCAGTATCCTACTACCACTCCATCAGGCAAGCAGCCCCATTGATCATATCGATACGATCCCATGTTCTCGCTCCTACTCTCATGTACTGCATTTAAGACAACAATGTTTCAAACTGCTGTGTGCTGCGATAGTTGAACCATTTCCTCTGCATGACCTGTCATTGCCACAGTAACTAGATGAAACCCACTAGCATGTGTAGGAGTTGATTGAGCCATGTCTGTGTTTCCTACCTTGCTATGCCTGCTATGCTAAGAGTTGTGTCAGGTCTAGTTCATCTGGGTGATGGGCTAGAGTGAAATGAATATGTCAATAATGTGAGGGATGTGTTGAACACGATTTGGTAAAGGTATCGATGAGAGGCCATGTAGGAGTAGATGGTGGGTTGTTTCATTGGAACCATCCTTAAGCACCGAGATCTGTATGTGTGATTTAAGAACCAGTTAGTACCATGCATTGGGATCCTTAATTGACCCTCTCGGCTTCTTAACCACCGTAGTCCTCTGTCCAGGAGTTGCAACTAGTTTCTTGTGTTTATAGGATATGTGTTGGCGGTCGTGCGTAGCGCTGACCCTAGGGGTGGGCTATGATGTGGTAGATACACCTTGGCACAGTGTATCGAGTTGCCCGTTTGGTGTCTCGGGAACCCTGTACACATCGTTCGGGGCCGTATGTGGAAACCTCCGCCAGACTCCCTGTGGATGGAACCTGGATAGGAGATAAACCTGGACTAGAGACTTGAGTCTTTAGGTAAGCCGTGGCCGACACCCTCGTTGGGATTCCGCTTAAAGGTTGCCGAGTACATGTCGTGTAAATGACGATAAGTGGTGAAAGCGTGTATGAAGAAGTACACCCCTGCAGGGTTAACATCATCTATTCGAATAGCCGCATCCGCGGTAAAGGACTACTTGGTTGCCTATACAATTCATAGACAAGTAAATGGATACTCCTAAAAGCCTCAAGACAAGTGTGAGTGCCGTCGATGGCCCTTCCGTATGATGACGGAGGAGGATCCATGGTAGTGCATTGTTGTGGTGAGTAGTGGACTCGTGTGCGCAAAACATTTACAAGTTGCTGTCTCGTAGGATAGCTTAGCCTAGAGTCAAAGCTGGCTTGCTGCAATAGCCCCACTATCCTTCTTGAGAATGTTGCATGTATAGTAGGATATGTTGTAAGACTTGCTGAGTACCTTTGTACTCATGTTTGCTTAATTACTGTTGCAGAAGAGAACACCACCCCCTCCGATGGGTTCTATGTAGATCTCAACATTGAGGAGTGACTTGCCACCCAGGTGGTGATCCTGAGCCGTGAAGGGCCTTGTAGATAGACAGGCTTCGTCAAGCCTTCTTGCTTTCTAGTTGTCTGTACTCAGACAAGTATGCTTCCGCATGTGCTTGTATGTTTGTATGACTTGAGTGTCGGATGGTGTGACCCCTAACTGTATGAACATATTATGTATGGCTCTCTAGAGCCTTCTAAATAAAGTACTTTGAGTTGTAGAGTTTTGTTGTGATGTCATGTTGTATTTACACATATCGAGCATATTGTCTGTATGTTCGAAATGCTTGGTATGTGTGGGATCCGACAATCTAGTTGTTTATCCTTGGTAGGCTCTCTTATGGAGAAATGTAGTCTGGTGCTTCCACTGAGCCTTGGTAGTTCGCTACAGCCCGGTTTACGGGAGTCCTGCTAGCCCAACACTACTGCTCCGGAACACTTAGACTGGCCGACATGTGATTCACTTTGTTCTTGTGTTTGTCCCTTCGGGGAAATATCACGCGGAGACATCCGGTGTCCTGTTAGCCTACTACAGCCCGGGTTCCCAGAGTCCTGTTAGCCCAGTTGCTACAGCCTGGATTCATATGCTGTTGACCGACATGCTCGAGGTTGATTCATGTATGCATGTCCCTGTAAGTTAGTGCCACTTTGGGTTCACGACTAGTCATGTTGGCCCGAGTTCTCTGTCATATGGATGCTAGCGACACTATCATATACGTGAGCCAAAAGGCGCAAACGGTCCCGGGCCATGGTAAGGCGACACCCGTGGGAATACCGTGCGTGAGGCCGCAAAGTGATATGAGGTGTTACAGGCTAGATCAGTGTGACTTAGAATCTGGGTCCCGACAGGTATTTAGAGAAGGTAGTGATACCTGATAAATCAGATAGATCAGCAGCCATAGAAAACACAGGCCCAACTGTACCACACTCTACCCCTACTCCACTGGACAAACCCCTATTAGAACTGCCGAGAGCCCAGCGTCAGGTACTGTCTATGATATTTCAAAATTTGATCTCCTAAATTTCTGCATGTGCCTTACCTTCTCTCTTATATGAAAACTAATTTCAGATGAAGCTCCTTGATCAAAGGATCATAGGATCTCACAACAATACTGGGCTCTGCATTGCTCTTGTCAGTACCTCTTGCCCTTTGCCATCATACTTACACTCATTGTTGTTTGATTATGTAGCATCACTATAAATGTTTGCTTCTTTATCCTCCCTTTGCTTGAAATTAAAGATCTATATTTACTCTTAGATAAATGTAGAATTAACACAATGGTTATGAAGTTCTGGATTGCTCATGTAAGTACCTGTTGTCATGTACTCCCTCTGTATCGAATTAATTGTTGATCAATTGGATGTATTTAGAACTTAATAGTGCCGGATACATCCATTTGAGCAACAAGTAATAACGGACGAAGGTGGTATTACTATACTTGCATCGCGAGATAGTTGATTGTCTAGCATTACTCCGCATCTTATCTGCCCTGCCCTCCACTTTGTCCAAATTATCATATCTACATTTACTCTTACCAAAATGTTGAATAAAGCCAATGCCACTATACACATTGATGTCTGCAATCCTCTTGTCGGTACCTTTTGCCTTATAACCCTATACTTAATTAATTGCTATTTGATTTTGTATCATCATTCTGCACCTGAGCTTCATTATCCTCTATTTCTTCCAATATTATTTGATCTATATTTACTCTTTGCAAAATGTAGAATAATGGCAACGCTTATAAAGAATTTTCTTTGGGGAATTTATTGAATTATCGTTCCATCAACATGGAGATGGGCTTTGTCCAGCCCGTGTTAACATGTAATGTAAGTTCATCCTTCTCAAGCCTTCAAACTTTGTTCTAGTATAGAGTTGGATAGGCATCATTTCCTCCACTATTTTTTACTTTGTTGGTTACCTCTGATTGGATGTTTGCAATAACTACCAGTTTTAAATTGTAGATGTAAAAACATGTTCCTTATGCAGAAAAAATCCATTTATTTTCTTATATAATTGTGAAACCTGTTACGTGTCTCCTTGTTTCTTTTTCAGATTTGTATTTCTTCTGCCCGGCAGAACTTCGGGGAAGATAGTGAGCAAAATCAAATTGAGGACAGTGAGATGACCCCAAGGTCCTGTCTTGATGAAGATAGTGAGTTGAAGCTACTCACCAGCAGGTGTTAGACAACCTCTGTGCAGTCACTGCCTCAATCAGTTTGACTTCTTCTGTCTCAACTTAAAGCGGAAAGGCTTGCTTCAGCTCAACTCCGACTTGAAGTCAAAGATGCAAGGAAGATGTTAGAGGATTGCCTTGCACACTATGGTGCCATACAGCTAGGGATGAAGCATCTATCATTGACACAACAGAGGTCTCATCAGCTTGTTCAGCTGCAACGGGACCCGCCCTGGCCAGGCCTTGTGCCTTCTAAAGTACTATCCGTTTTTTATATTCTTTTGTTGGCACGTTTATATGTACTGGTGGCGACCTTTGATGCCCAGTGTATGTAATCTGCGGTCACGTTGCGCTTTATTATCACCGGTAGCGAACTTTGATTCCTAGTGGATGTAATATGCCGTAATTTCTTTATTGTATAGTCTAGGTTTATTCTTTAGTCAGTATGCTGTAATTTAGGCCGGAAGGTTCAGTGGATCTCAGTGTTGTCGGTCTTCAAGCCGGCCCGTTACTCATATGGGCCAAAACGTGGGCCTATAATCATCTTGGGCCATTAGCACGTCTAAACATATAGTAGTTTCCCGCCTTTAACACGCTGAGTAAAGTTCTAGCCAACTGGGCAGAGAATACCATGGGCTTTTATGAGGCTAAAACCTAGATTGGGCCAAAAAATTCAGGGGCCAATACAGGTCGAAACTGCCTAACGCCCATGTTTGGCCCAAATAGGACCAGTAGTTAACAGGCCAAAATATATCTCGGGCCAGTTTGGCCCAATAAAATTATGGGCTTTAAGCAGGCCGGTATCCACGTGGGCCATATGACCAAAAGTGTCACGAGCCATTATTAGATGGGCTGTAAGCTGGCCTGATTCAACGCGGGCTTTAATTAGGCGCAACTATTCCACGGGCCATTAACATGCCGATAGGCCTGTTGGGCTGAAATTTATCCACGAAGACCACAGGCCGTTAAGAGACCTAAAGTTACTTCGGACAAGAAATAGCGCAATTTCTAAATGGGCCATTAAAGGTCCTAAAGTTAAACCGGGACGACAATGTCCCAGATGCACCACAAGCCGCTAACAGGCTGAAACTATTATCGGGTCGAACTAGTTAACAGGCATTTAACAGGCTGAAATACAAACCTATCTTAGAATGGGCCCAAAAGAATAGCGGCCTGTTAACGGGCCTGATCTGATATGGGCCGTAATTTGGCCCAGAAAATGGCAGGGTGTGAACAGGCCTAATCTGCTATGGGCCTCAATTTGGCCCAAAACATGCCAGGCTATTAACGGGCCAGCCCACTAGTGTTTGAAAAAACATGGTGGGCCTTTAGTTAGGCCGGCCTTTTCATCGGAATCGGCCTCTGTTGGGCCGTGCCACATGTCGACATATCATAGGCGCCCCCTGTCCAATGAGTGGATGACATCCGTCCCATCGGTGAGCAAACACGTGTTTCCTCCGGCCAATGAGAATTTTACACGTGTAAAATCCCCATTGGTCCGGGCTGTTAACGGGTTATCGGATCCAAAACCGGACCCGATAGCTTAACGATGACCCGCTACGGTCGATGTCATGTGTAGGTCACCCTTGAGGAAAGCACTTCTATGACGCGGGATTTATCATAAGAGAAGTGGACAATTCCGTGATGATAATTTTGGTAATGTCATGGCACACTTCTACGACAACACAGGTATGACTATATCTTGATTCTTTCATAAAATCGTCATGGATGTACATGCATGACAGAAAACGTGACCTACTGTGAAAAACATGTATCATCATGGAAGTGTATTTTTTATGTAGTGATAGATACAATAAAGAGCCAATCATGGGGCGGTATACCTTTTGATCAAAGTCTTTACCATTTTCATCGGTGTATAGATGGCCATTTGTGGCCATAGGGATTTTGAAGCCTCTGCAATCTTGCATGACGAATTTCCTCAGTACATCCTTGAGGTATTTCTCTTGAGATATAAAGATGCCAGTGTGTTGCGAATTTGAAGACCCAAGAAGAATTTCAATTCTCCAATCATAGACATTTGATATTCTTCACTCATCATGTAGGCAAATTTTGCACTGTAACGTTGGTTAGTACAGCCAAAGATAATATCACCTACATATATTTGGCACACTAATAATTCATCATCATATGCTTTGGTGAAAAGAGTTGGGTCAAGTGAACCCGGCTTCAAGCATTTCTTCATGAGGAATTCCTTTAGTGTATCATACAACGCCCGAGGGGCCTGCTTGAGGCCATAGAGGGCCTTGTTGTGTATGAAGACTTTGTCAGGATGCTTAGTATCTTCAAAACCTGGGGGTTGAGCAATATACTTCTTCCTCAAGCTTACCATTGAGGAATGCACTTTTCACATCCATTTGATATAAGATGATATTATGATGGTTAGCATAAGCAAGCAATATGTGAATAGCTTCAAATCTAGCAACAGATGCAAAAGTTTCATCAAAATCAATTCCTTCAACCTGTGTGTAGCCCTAAGCTACGAGACGAGCCTTATTCCTCACCACTAGGCCTTTTTCGTCTTGCTTGTTGCAGTAGATCCACTTGGTAGCTATGATGTTATGCTTGCGAGGATGTGGTTGGTTGACAAGTTCCGAAACATTGTTGAGCTCGAATTGATGCAATTCCTCTTGCAAAGCTTGAATCCACTCAGGCTCTAGAAATGCCTCATCTTCTTTGGTGGGCTCTATGATTGAGACAAGAGCAAAGTGCCCACAAAAGTTAGACAATGTGAAGTTGCAGGTAGGATTGCATCCTGCATTCATTCTCATCTACATGGAGTTGCAGGTTCTTGCCGTGAACTTGGCTTCGACAAGAGACAAGAAGATTGCACGGCGGGGCGATCCCTGGCAAGCCAAACAGATAAGTTCCCCTCTTGTCCGTTAGTATTCTGTAAAGCTACTTTGCATAAGAAAACCTCGCCTCCCTCTTTGAAACTTAGGTGCTCCCATCCATGACTTGAATGTTGCTTCGGTCAGGGTGGTCGCAGTGGCCTTTGGAGAAAAGGAGTTGGCGGGGGGTGATACGTCTCCGTCGTATCTATAATTTTTGATTGTTCCATGCCAATATTCTACAACTTTCATATACTTTTGGCAACTTTTTATATTATTTTTGGGACTAACATATTGATCCAGTGCCCAGTGCCAGTTCCTGTTTGTTGCATGTTTTATGTTTTGCAGAATATCCATATCAAATGGAGTCCAAACGGGATAAAAATGGATGGAGCTTATTTTTGGAATATTTGGAAAATTTGGGAGAAAGATCAACGCGAAACGGTGTCCGAGGTGGGCACGAGGCAGGGGGGCGCGCCCCACCCCCCTGGGCGCGCCCCTGACCCTCGTGGTCCACCTGTAAGGTGGTTGATGCCCTTCTTCAGCCGCAAGAAAGCTAATTTTTGGTAAAAAAATCATGATGAAGGTTTCGGTCCAATCGGAGTTACGGATCTCCATATATATACGAAACGGTGAAAGGGCAGCAGCGCAGAACGCAGAAACAGAGAGAGACAGAGAGACAGATCCAATCTCGGAGGGGCTCTCGCCCTTCCCATGCCATGGAGGCCAAGGACTAGAGGGGAAACCCTTCTCCCATCTAGGGAGGAGGTCAAGGAAGAAGAAGACGAAGGGGCCCCCTCTCCCCTTCTCTTCCGGTGGCGCCGGAACACTGCAGTGGCCATCATCATCATCACCGCGATCTACACCAACACCTCCGCCATCTTCACCAACATCTCCATCACCTTCCCCCCTCTATCTACAGCGGTCCACTCCCCCGCAACCCGCTGTACCCTCTAATTGAACATGGTGCTTTATGCTTCATATTATTATCCAATGATGTGTTGCCATCCTATGATGTCTGAGTAGATTTTCGTTGTCCTATCGGTGGTTGATGAATTGCTATGATTGATTTAATTTGCTTGTGGTTATGTTGTTGTCCTTTGGTGCCCATCATATGAGCGCGCGCGTGTATCACACCATAGGGTTAGTTGTATGTTGATAGGACTATGTATTGGAGGGCAAGAGTGACAGAAGCTTCAAGCTAGCATAGAAATTGATGCATACGGGATAGAAGGGGGACCAATATATCTTAATGCTATGATTGGGTTTTACCATAATGAACGTTAGTAGTTGCGAACGCTTGCTAACTGTTCCAATCATAACTGCATAGAATTCCAAGTCAGGGATGACATGCTAGCAGTGGCCTCTCCCACATAATACTTGCTATCGGTCTAGTAAAGTAGTCAATTGCTTAGGGACAATTTTGCAACTCCTACCACCACTTTTCCACACTCGCTATATTTAATTTATTGCTTCTTTACATACAACAGCCCTTACCTTTTATTTATGCGCTCTTTATTATCTTGCAAACCTATCCAGCAACACTTACAAAGTACTTCTAGTTGTATACTTGTTCTAGGTAAAGCGAACGTCAAGCGTGCGCAGAGTTGTATCGGTGGTCGATAGAACTTGAGGGAATATTTGTTCTACCTTTAGCTCCTCGTTGGGTTCGACACTCCTACTTATGAAAAAATGTTGCGATCCCCTATACTTGTGGGTTATCAAGTCCTTTTTCTGGCGCTGTTGCCGGGGTGCAATAGCGTGGGGTGAATATTCTCGTGTGTGCTTGTTTGCTTTATCACTTAGTAATTTTTATTTGTTGTTCTTAGTTGTTCTCTATCTTTAGTTATCGATATGGAAAACAAAATACCAAAAAATTAGGTGTACTTGCTACTCATGGAGATGAGGAACCTCCTAAAACCCTCGATGCTCGTTATGTGACAGAAATTATGTACTACTTTGATAATCCTGAGAAAACCCCATTCAATCTGGTAATGGGAGTAATGTTGGATCAACGTGAATATTTAGGGATTATCGCTCGACACAAAAAGGGAAACTATTATGGGATCAAATTTATATATTGAAGTGGTATGCTCGGTATGCTTGAGTTATGATTATACTTGTTGCTCTAGGATGAAGGCTCCACACCTTCCCTTTTCATGCAAATTTAATAATAATGAAACCTTAGCTTCTTATGCTAATGGTATATATGATTACTATGATGTGGAACAAATAGAAGAATTTGTTGCTTTTAAGGGTGCTTATGAAATTGAATCTTTGTTTGAAAAGTATGAAGCTTTTGATGATGATGTTTATATGCCTGAAATTTAGCTATCCTAAAATATTGCTATGATAATTATGAATATAATCCCTATATTAATGCGCTTATTGAGAAAGTCTCCGCTGTCCAAGAAGAGACTAATATTTTGCAGGAATCTATGGAAGAAGAAGTTGATGAAACTATGAGCTCATTGGATGAAAAGATGAGGAGGAGAGCAAAGAACAAAAGGAGGAAGAGCGGATTGATAACCCGTGCCCACCTTCTAATGAGAGTAACTCTTCAACTCATACATTGTTTAATTTCCCTTCATGCTTACCGAAGGATGAATGCTATGATAATTGCTATGATCCCATTGATTTTTTTGAAATATCCCTTTTTGATGATGCTTGCTATGCTTGTGGCCAAGATGCCAATATGAATTATGCTTATGGAGATGAACTTGCTATAGTTCCTTATGTTAAACATGAAATTGTTGCTATTGCACCCGCACATGATAGTCCTATTATCGTTTTGAATTCTCCAAACTACACTATATCGAAGAAGTTTGTGCTTATTAAGGATTATATTGATGGGTTGCCTTTTACTACTACACATGATGATTTTGATAGATATAATATGCATGTGCTTGCTGATCCTACTTGCAATTATTATGAGAGAGGAACTATATCTCCACCTCTCTATGTTTCCAATACGATAAAATTACAAGAAACTGTTTATACTATGCATTGGCCTTTACTATGTGTGCATGAATTGTTCTTTTATGACATGCCGATGCATAAGAAGAGAGTTAGACTTCGTCATTGCTAGATTTATGTCACTTTGTGCTCACTACTAAATTACAAATCATTGTTAATTAAAATTGGATTTGATATACCTTGGGATCCGGGTGGATTCATTACTTGAGCACTATATGCCTAGCTTAATGGCTTTAAAGAAAGGGCTGCCAGGGAGACAACCCGGAAGTTTTAGAGAGTCGTTTATTTCTGTTGTGTGCATTTATAAAGTTTTAGAAAATAAAAAAATGTGCCATGGTTTTCCTTTAGGATATTTACTTTGCTTGTGGGTTTGTACGGTGCAGGACAGAAACTTTGGCTGGAGTGCACGGTTTTACATTTTCTACTGGAACGTCAAATGATTCTGATTCTTTTTGAAATATCTTTATATACAATTTTTTTTTATTTTTCATAATTTTGGTAGAATATTTCAAGTATCATAAGTATGGTGAATGTTCAGATTGCTACATACTGTTCTGTTTTTGACAGATTCTGTTTTTGATGCATAGTTTGCTTGTTTTGATGAAACTATCAATTTATATCAGTGGATTAAGCCATGATAAAGTTATATTACAGTAGACACAATGCAAAAAAATATGAATTGGTTTGCAATAGTACTTAGAGTGGTGATTTGATTTATTATAGTAACGGATCTTACCGAGTTTTCTGTTGAAGTTTTGTGTGGATGAAGTGTTCGATGATCGAGAAGGTCTCGATGTGAGAAGAAGGAAGAGAGGCAAGAGCTCAAGCTTGGGGATGCCCGAGGCACCCCACGTAAATATTCAAGGAGACTCAAGCGTCTAAGCTTGGGGATGCCCCGGAAGGCATCCCCTCTTTCTTCAAAAAGTATCGGTATGTTTTCGGATTCGTTTCATTCATGTGATATGTGTAAATCTTGGAGCGTCTTTTGCATTTACTTTTCTTTTTTATTTTTATGCACCATGCTAGTATGAGATAGTTCTTGGTTGATTTATAGAATTCTCAATGCACTTCACTTATATCTTTTGAGTATGGCTTTATAGAATGCTTCATGTGCTTCACTTATATCATTTGAAGTTTGGATTGCCTGTTTCTCTTTACATAGAAAACCGTCATTTGTAGAATGCTCTTTTGCTTCAATTAATTTTTTTAGAGCACGGGCATATCTTTTGTAGAAATAATTAAACTCTCTTGCTTCACTAATATCTATTTAGAGAGATGACAGGAATTGGTTATTCACATGGTTAGTCATAAAATCCTACATAAAACTTGTAGATCATTGAATATGATATGTTTGATTCCTTGCAATAGTTTTGCGATATAAATATGGTGATATTAGTGTGATGCTAGTGGGTAGTTGTGGATTGTAGAAATACTTGTGTTGAGGTTTGTGATTCTGGTAGCATGCACGTATGGTGAACCGTTATGTAACGAAGTCGGAGCATGATGTATTTATTGATTGTCTTCCTTATGAGTGGCGGTCGGGGACCAGTGATGGTCTTTTCCTACCAATCTATCCCCCTAGGGGCATGCATAGTAGTACTTTGCTTCGAGGGCTAATAAACTTTTGCAATAAGTATGTGAGTGCTTTATGACTAATGTTGAGTCCATGGATTATACGCACTCTCACCCTTCCATCATTGCTAGCCTCTTCGGTACCGTGCATTGCCCTTTCTCACCTCGAGAGTTGGTGCAAACTTCGCCGGTGCATCCAAACCCCGTGATATGATACGCTCTGTCACACATAAGCCTCCTTAGGGCCAATTCTTTTAGGCGATTCTCCCAGAATCGCCCCCCTCCCCAGCTTCTCCCAGAATCGTCACTTCATATTTTTTTTACAATCCTAGCTAATTAGACCTTAACTAAATAGGATTGTAAAAAATATATATAGTGGCGATTCTGGGAGAAGCTAGGGAGGGGGCGATTCTAGGAGAATCGCCCAAAAGAACTGGCCTTTATATCTTCCTCAAAACAGCCACCATACCAACCTATCATGGCATTTCCATAGCCATTCCGGGATACATTGCCATGCAACTTCCATCATCATCATATACACGACTTGAGTATTCATTGTCATATTGCTTTGTATGATCGTAAGATAGCTAGCATGATATTTTCATGGCTTGTCTATTTTTTGATGTCATTGCTACGCTAGATCATTGCACATCCCGGTACACCGCCGGAGGCATTCATATAGAGTCATATCTTTGTTTTAGTATCGAGTTGTAATATCGAGTTGTAAGTAAATAAAAGTGTGATGATCATCATTATTAGGGCATTGCCCAAGTGAGGAAAGGATGATGGAGACTATGATTCCCCCACATGTCGGGATGAGACTCCGGACGAAAAAAAGAAAAAAAAGAAAAGAGAAAGGCCAAAAAAAGAATGACCCAAAAAAAGAGAGAAAAAGAGAGAAGGGGCAATGTTACTATCCTTTTACCACACTTGTTCTTCAAAGTAGCACCATGTTCTTCATATAGAGAGTCTCTTGAGTTATCACTTTCATATACTAGTGGGAATTTTCATTATAGAACTTGGCTTGTATATTCCGATGATGGGCTTCCTCAAATGCCCGAGGTCTTCATGAGCAAGCAAGTTGGATGCACACCCACTTAGTTTCAGTTTGAGCTTTTATACACTTATAGCTCTAGTGCATCCATTGCATGGAAATCGCTACTTCTCACATTGACATCAATTGATGGGCATCTCCATAGCCCATTGATTAGCCGCGTCGATGTGAGACTTTCTCCCTTTTTGTCTTCTCCACACAACCTCCACCATCATATTCTATTCCACCTATAGTGCTATGTCCGTGGCTCACACTCATGTATTGCATGAGGGTTGAAAAAGCTAAAGCATGTTAGAAAGTATGAACCAATTGGTCGGCTTGTCATCGGGGTTGAGCATGATGTGGATATTTTGTGTGGTGAAGATGGAGCATAGCCAGACTATATGATTTTGTAGGGATAACTTTCTTTGGCCATGTTATTCTGAAACGACATGATTGCTTTATTATTAGGCTTGAAGTATTATTGTTTTTATGTCAAATGATGGACTATTGCTTTGAATCACTCATATCTTAATATTCATGCCATGATTAGATATGTGATCAAGATTATGCTAGGTAGCATTCCACATCAAAAATTATCTTTTTTATCATTTACCTACTCAAGGACGAGCAGGAATTAAGCTTGGGGATGCTGATACGTCTCCGCCGTATCTATAATTTTTGATTGTTCCATGCCAATATTCTACAACTTTCATATACTTTTGGCAACTTTTTATATTATTTTTGGGACTAACATATTGATCCAGTGCCCAGTGCCAGTTCCCATTTGTTGCATGTTTTATATTTCGCATAATATCCATATCAAACGGAGTCCAAACGAGATAAAGACGGACGGAGCTTCTTTTTGGAATATTTGGAAAATCGGGGAGAAAGATCAAAGTGAAACGGTGTCTGAGGTGGGCACGAGGCAGGGGGCGCGCCCTGGACCCTCGTGGTCCACCCGTAAGGTGCTGGATGCCCTTCTTCGGCTGCAAGAAAGCTAATTTTTCGTAAAAATAATCACGGTGAAGGTTTCGGTCCAATCGGAGTTAAGAATCTCCATATATATACGAAACGGTGAAAGGGCAGCAGCGCAAAACAATGAAACAGAGAGAGACAGAGAGACAGATCCAATCTCGGAGGGGCTCTCGCCCCTCCCATGCCATGGAGGCCAAGAACCAGAGGGGAAACCCTTCTCCAATCTAGGGAGGAGGTCAAGGAAGAAGAAGACAAAGGGCCCCCCTCTCCCCTTCTCTTTCGGTGGCGCCGGAACGCTGCCGTGGCCATCATCATCATCATCGCGATCTACACCAACACCTCCGCCATCTTCACCAACATCTCCATCACCTTTCCCCCCTCTATCTACAGCGGTCCACTCTCCCGCAACCCGCTGTACCCTCTACTTGAACAAGGTGCTTTATGCTTCATATTATTATCCAATGATGTGTTGCCATCCTATGATGTCTGAGTAGATTATCATTGTCCTATCGGTGGTTGATGAACTGCTATGATTGATTTAATTTGCTTGTGGTTATGTTGTTGTCTTTGGTGCCCATCATATGAGAGCGCGTGTGGATCACACCATAGGGTTAGTTATATGTTGATAGGACTATGTATTGGAGGGCAAGAGTAACAGAAGCTTCAACATAGCATAGAAATTGATGCATACGGGATTGAAGGGGGACCAATATATCTTAATGCTATGGTTGGGTTTTACCTTAATGAACGTTAGTAGTTGAGGACGCTTGCTAATAGTTCCAATCATAAGTGCATAGAATTCCAAGTCAAGGATGGCATGCTAGCGGTGGCCTCTCCCACATAATACTTGCTATCGGTCTAGTCAAGTAGTCAATTGCTTAGGGACAATTTCGCAACTCCTACCACCACTTTTCCACACTCGCTATATTTACTTTATTGCTTCTTTACTTACAACAGCCCTTAGCTTTTATTTACGCGCTCTTTATTATCTTGCAAACCTATCCAAGAACACCTACAAAGTACTTCTAGTTTTATACTTGTTCTAGGTAAAGCGAACGTCAAGCATGCGCAGAGTTGTATCCGTGGTCGATAGAACTTGAGGGAGTATTTGTTCTACCTTTAGCTCCTTGTTGGGTTCGACACTCTTAATTATCGAAAACTGTTGCGATCCCCTATACTTGTGGGTTATCAGGGGGTGGCCCCTCTGTCTATTCCCCGGCAGGCGAAGTTCTCCGGCAGACAAAGAGGGTGCCGGTAGGATATCTTGCCGGGGAAAACTCGTTTATTCAATTAAAGAGGCACTTTGCCTCTGCATGGACATAGACATGCGCAAGTTCCCGACAAGATTCATCTTTTTCATTCATATCCAGTTACAAGTACAAGCATTATAGAATACAAAGATGGACTTGAGAGACTACATTATTTGGATTAAAATTTGTCAAGTGCCTACATGTTTAAGATTGAAAAAAGATTAGTGCTCCATGATGCCCTTTCTTGTCCCTCTCCTCCTAAGTACAACCGTCGAAGGTGAGGAGGGAAAAAGGAGCATCAAGGCGAAGGCCCGGCCCGCTCTAGTCGGGCTCCAGAGAGGTAGCCCGGGGGAAGCGGAAGCGCGAGGGAACGCCTCGATGGAGAGCACGACGGAAGGCGACCCTGTCAACCACCGTCACAAGGGCCAGCAGGACTCGGCAAGGCTAACGAAGCTGCAGCCCAAGAGGAAGCCTGCCGGGGTCCAGCTGGAAGACTGCTGGAGGAGCCCAGCTTCACCATCCACACCTCTGCATCCAACTCCCCAGTAAATCACATTGCCGGGAGGAGAAGCGGATGTAGATGATGGTGCTACTGCCTGATGAAGATGGTGCGGGTGATGATCAGCCGGAGTCGGAGTCGTCGCTCCTCCGCCTGCTGCCGTTGTCATCGCTGTCACTGTCCTCCTCGTCGCTTTCGATCAAGGAGGAGCTTTCATCATCGGTCGAGCTCTCCACATAGCACCCTAACCGGCCTCCCGAGCGCCCAAAGATCTTGACGGAGAGCAGGCTGCTCTCCATTAATTTGAAATGGAGAATGTGCCCCTCCGAAAAGCTATGGGCACAAGCAAAGGTCTCCCTGCCGCGACGAAGGTAAATGACATGACGGGCAGGGAAGTCGACGTCAAACCTCGTGCTCCCATCTCCACAGCCCCTCATGTGTAGCCTCAAGGCGCACGGCTGCTCGAGCTCCATCCCACGCAAAGAAGGATGGAAGGCGAAGGCGACTACGCAGGGGCTTATACAGCCTGATGATGAACTCTTGGGGGATCTTCCCCGACATGGCCTTCCATCGGGGGTGGGGCCGCCGGTGGGGGCACCAATGGGGCGCCGCCCTGTCCTCCTCCTCGAGCACCGCGGCGACCACGGCCACGCCCCCTTCCTCCCCTCCTTGCTGACGGCTTCGCTACCTAAAGATTCGGGGGAGGAGGGGCGCGCTGTCGAGAAGAAGCCCACATCGCCACCGGAGATCCACCACGCCCTCAGCCTCGCACCATGGCTAGATAAGAAAGATCACAGAAGAGAAGGAGGAGTGTGAGCTGAAGAACACTTCCCGGTCCTTTTTATAGGGAAACGGCGCAAGGAGCTGACCCCTCCTACAGGAGACAGCCGCCCCTCTCCTCCAATGAAGCCTCTCTGCACCCATTATGGCTCTGGGGGCCGAGGCCGCCCCTCTGTCCCAACCATCGACACTCGGGTTTCAGCTACAACTCTCCTCCCCGTGTCCTCCGCATCTGCTACCTACCATGCCCAATGCATGCGGAGCAAGTTGCAAGGAGCGTGCGGAATAGGGGGGCTAGTGGGATGGCAGTTTCGCCCCGTGATCGTGGGGAGAGGAGAATCCGAAGGCCACGTTCCAAGTTCTTCCACGACACCATGCACCACGCATGTGGAAATCGGATACCACCCCCAAAGATCAAGACTAATGAAGGAGAAACGGAAAACATCAAAGGGGCCAACCCCTTCATCAGCCATGCCTATGCACTTATTAAGCGCTACCCCGCTAATGCTCTGAGCGTGATCAGCGCAAGCCCGGGGGCTTTTGTCGGTGCAACAGACCCTGGGTATGTTGCCCAACTGTGCACAGGCACAAGATCAAGATTGGAGGACCACCTTAAGTCAAAGGTTGAAGAACCAAGAGACTTGAAAAACCAACACGCAGCTCAGAGGGATCGAGATTGAGCCAAAGGAACAAGATATCGGCAAGAGAAGGGCCTCCCTCGCCGGGCAGGCGAGCCAGGCAAGGGGCCAGGCCACCACCAGAAGCAAGCAGCTAAGGCTCCCCGGCAGCACCTGTCGGGGCTTGTGGGGCCTGAACCACCCCGCCAACCACGCAAGTATGACCCACGTTGTCAATTAGCACGGTGGCAAGCCGCAAGGTGATTAAGTGGTAACATTCGCCACATGGCAGACATCTCCTACGGAAGAAACACAGGTGACACCCGTCCAGCGATGTCTCAAGAGAGCATGCATAGAGTTCGCAAGATAAGACCGGTAGGCCTTGCCGGGCAACTAGTGATGTGTCACTGAGTGGTGCATTTAATGCACCCGGCCAGCCCGCAGAGTTAGGTATGATAGCACTGTTTGCTATCATATTAGTGGGTAATGACCGTTTTTCCATTGTGGTGACCCCTTAATCAATAAAAGGAGGCCCATGGAAATCGTAGGAGGGGGTTAGAGGATTGGAAACTTGACAAAACCCAAGCTACCATACGCTTGTATTCACCGTAGCCTTGAGGCATGCCTTGCCGGGCAAGTGTACCACACACCACCATGTTCATTTCCACCATCAATCCACCAAAGCAGGAGTAGGGTCTTACGCCTCGCGGCGGCCCGAACCTGCGTAAGTTGCTTGTGTGTTCTCTACTATGCTATCCCGCGCTGCTCTGCTCTTTGTGCAATGTGACTTCCCCCATCGAACCAGCAAGGGGCCGCCCGGTCCCATAGGTGGTCGTGGATATCCCGCGACACTCATATATTCCATTGTGAAGAATATGACATCAAATTCACCTGATAGAATTTCATCAAGTAGTACAATAGACCCAGTAATATGAGGACATGAGAAATGAGTAATTCATTTCTTCATGATTAGCTTGCGTACTTTCAAGCACTCTCAGGTCTCCAGCAAATTCTTCAGACATTTAAGTTTGTCTGGAGACCTGGTCCCATAGGTGTCACCACTTTTGCCACCACTCCAGTCCGGGTTCCTAGAATTTGATCTGGGGTTCCTATTCTTTACAGGTGGTGTCATGAGGCACATTTTGGGAACCCGGACTTTCTTCATAGGTGGGCCATTCCTACAGTTAGTTCCAACATATCTAGCAAATACTTCACCATTCTGATTTTGGAACAACTTATAGTTGGAGCCAAATGACTCATCAGGTGAATATGAGGATTCACATATAAAGCCAGATAAAGTAGATGGATCTACGGGAGGTCCTTTTGCAGCAACCCATGGGGTTTGGGGGGTACTTCTCAGGTTTCCAGTAGGTCGCATCAACACTGAGTTTCCTCTCAAAGGCAATACCCTCTTTCCTAGGGTTCCTGTTCAAGATCTACTTTTTGAGAACATCACAAAGAGCCTGGTGCCCTTTGAGGCTTTTGTAAATGCATGTCACATACAATTTCTTCAACCCTGCATTTTACGTCAGTGATACTTGTGGTATCCTCAGATGAGGAATTTGTGACCACGAAAATAGTTGAAGAATTTGCAGGAATAGAAGGATTTGAACTTTCAGGTGAAGTGTTAGCAGATTCACGTTCCATGCATTTAAAACATGGTGGAATGAATTCTTCTTGAGCAGAATTATTCTACTGAGCAAGCAAGGAATTATTTTCCTTTAGAAGATCATCATGACTCACCCTTGCTTTCTCAAGATCTTGCTTTCTTTGAAGAAATTCATAATAAAGCTTCTCATGATCGGCTAAGAGTGTTCCATGATGACCTTGAAGATTATCAATCTTAGACTGTTGTCGTTCAAGATTATCAGTCAGGGTTTGAGTTCGATTCATTTCCTCACCCAACAGGTCATCGCTTTTGTCTAGCAAATTTTGAACCCTTTCCCAAGCTTTTTGTTATTTCATGGAAATATTAGCAAGCTTGGAATAGCTAGGTTTGAGGTTTTCATCAAATTCATCTTCACTTGATTTAGAGTAGCACTACAAAAAGATCACTTCTATGATGATACATGTTTGTCAAAGTAGGTCACGTTTTCTATCATGCATGTACATCCATGACGATTTTATGACCGAATCAAGATATTCATACAAATGTGTTCCATGACATTACCAAAATTATCTTCACAAAAGTGTCCACTTCCATGATGATAAATCGCGCGTCACAGAAGTGCTTTCGTCAAGGGTAACCGACATGTGGCATCCATCGTAACAGGTCGCCATTAAGCTATCGAGTTCCAGTTTGGATCCGATAACCCGCTAACAGCCTGGAGTAATGGGGATTTTCCACGTGAAAAATTTTCATTCGCTGGCAGATCCATGTGGAGGCCCAGCGTTCGGATAGTTGTCATCCAGCGAATGGACGGGACGCGCCTATGATACGTCAACATGTGTCTCGGACCAACAGTGGCCCATTCAGGTTAAAAGGCCGGGTCTGTTAAAATAAGCGAGCCGGCCCATTAGCGGCCTACTTGAGTCAGGCCCGTTCACAAGCATGGCCCATACAAGTTACACAGAATCGGCCCATCAAAGGCCCATTCTAGATTTGACAATTTCCAGCCATCGTCAGTTCCAGCCCGTTAACGGCCCGCTACATCTTTGGGCCAATTACGACCCGAGCTTCTTTTGGCCTGTTAGCAGCCCATCGTCAGTTCTAGCACGTTAATGGCCTGGAACATCTTTCGGCCTTTTCTCGGCCCATTATGTAGTTGGGCCAACTTCTAGCCCGTTGTGAATTTAGGCTTGTCCTTGACCCATTCAGTAAATGGGCCAATTCCTAGCCCATTTTGTCATTTGGCCTTTTAATGGCCCGCACAACAGTTGGGCCTTTGATTGTGCAACCTAATTTCGGGTCCATTAGCGGCCCATGTTCCACAAGGCAAAATTTCAGCCTGACGCCACTTTCATTCTGTTAAAAGCCTAGTTTGCAAATTGGGCCTCCTCTGGCCCAAAACACTTTCGGCCTCTTACTGGCCCGTAAAGTAAAAGGGCCGAGAGAAAGTTTACATTTATTTTGGCCTGCTAGAGACCCGCAGGCCATTTCCATTTATACGGCCCTATCGAGCTTTCGGCCTATTAACGACCTGCTAAGAGCCGTTGTTATGGTGGGCCACATCATTTGGGATCCACTAAATATTATTTTGACTAGCGCAATAAAGGCCTGCTTTGACTACACATGTTTGTTCTTTCAGATGGCGTCTAGGAAATGTTTGGGTGTGTTGGCCCCGTTTCAACGATATAGCATATTCAAAGAATTATCCTACTCTATACTATCGCCTCATAAAAACATACACTATACAGTAAAGAGAACAAGGCATAGAGACCTAGAAGAATCCTACACTATACAATGAAGAAATTATAGCTCAGTATAACAACTGGGCATTATAGCTCGGCCCTAGTGATAATAAAGTGTACACAAACAACAAATTACATACACTAGGCAAATTAAGCTCATACATCATGGACACGCATCAACCGAACTAACCATTTGAACTATAATCTCTTCAAAAAATAGGATTGGCCTAATTCATATATCACAATTTTCAGTGTGCAAAATCTCCAATTCCTTCGTGGTTAGCTCAGTGTCTCGTTTCATTTTTTCACTTCTGCATCTAATACCTGCATGTCCAGTCTCAACTTGTTGATTGCATGTTGAGAATCATGTACACGTTGTCTTGCCACCTCTAGTTGACGCTCAAGAACATCAACACATTCCAATTCCAATCCATAATCATTTGGTAATGGCCATGCAGCACAGCTCGTAGATCTTTGTGTTGATGTCACTTCATCGTAAAATGTTTCTGTAAGTACACATGACTAGGGAAAAATATAGTTAGAACAGTGAAGCAAGCAAGACAGACTATTTTGTACATGGAAAAACATGACTAAAATAATATTACACGTCATGAAGCATAAGTAGGTGATATTTAAAAAAATTATAAAAATGTTAGTCTATGTAGCCCGCATACAGAAATCTCTCTTAGCTCACGAGCTGAGCATGAAGTTTGGGCCAAGTCCAAAACACAGACATGTTACAAATTTAGACAGAACATTGCGTATAAGTAAGCAAGTAGTTGGCCATTCTCTGGCTCAATTAAAGTCTCAGGGAGCACAATGAACATCAGAGGGATTCATACAAACATACTACATCAAGCAAAACTATGCAATCATTAGCCTAGTATAAACTAGATTGTGAGCCTCATGAAGTAATAGTTGGTTAATAGACTTCAAAGCTTCAGTCACACTTCACCAGAGTAATTAAATGGTAAGTCCTTTAATTATGTCAACTAATTGTTATACAAGTACCCAACATCAGGTATCATTTTTTGGGCATCTCATTAACCGAGGACAAATAAAGCAATTGAAAAGAGCAATTTAACTATGCCTGAAACAAACAAGCAATTGAACTGTTGAGTTGGTAGCATGCATACATGCACACCTCAATAACAACCATGGCCTAGCTACATTTACTATATAAAGTAACAAGTATTGTATTATTGTTTGCCCCCTATGATGTATCTCGACTAGTATGTAATCAATATCCTAGTAATGATAGGGAGGCTAATGATGTGAATATGTGTTTGGTTATGACATTTATGACATCCACAACTCTAGCATGACTTGAGACAGACGAAACTTGGACCCTCTTCGAATGGCTCTCTCCCTCCCACCTCCCGGCGACCTCCATTCCCATGGAGCTTCCTCTCCACCATGAAGACGTCTAGAGAGCTGCTTCATCATGGATCATCTTCTACATTGGGATTGCAACCCTGGTCGAAAGGTGGCTACATAGGTTCGTACAAAGTTTGCATCTATGGTCCATTTCTCTCCATCCCACAATACCAAGGAGATCTTCTTGGTTGCATCCTTCTCCTCAGCCTCATTTCCCCTCTCGGAGGAATCTATTGCTCTTGCTATGGTCTGCTGCATTGGTGGATCATCTTTAGGTTTCATGGTTAAACAAATTGGGAAAAGAGCATTCAGGTTTTTAGTGGCTTCCAACTGTGTGGGTCATTTTATTTATGGTCCTAAAGATCATGTTTGGCGTGATTTCGTATGCCATTTCCACCTTTTCAAACCTCATGTGGATTATTCTAACTATGCTGCTACTGGATGGAATGTTGATGAAGTTCTTGAGGAAATTCAAGCTTGCACACCTATGTCTATCAAGACTAATATTAATTTCCTTAAGAGAAATGCAGAGCCTGATTGTTCATCCAAGGAGGAGATTACAAAGTTTGGATTTCATTTGGATGATCAGAATCCACCTCCAAACAACACATCCCAAGATCTTTCTGCCAAGGATTTTGGTAACAATCCCGATGAACACACAATTCCGACAGCATTAATGGCTCCCCAAAATGTTTCCCTGCTTAATCAATGCCTGGTTCAAAATTTGGCCACAGACTCCTTGATTTCTTTTGGTAGCTTTCAATCTGCTCTTAATGGGACCAATAATCACATGCCTTGCTTTATTGGGAGTTCATTTCAAAATAAATGGGAGCATATTCCGGACTTTATTTTATTCCATATCTTGGATCAACGGGTATTTGGATATTCTGATGATAATATTGCAAATATTTGGAAACTTGACTCGGTCCCAACATCAGAGGTAATTCATACACACCTAAATCACTGCTCCAAGTGTCATCAGATGGGCCATCTAGCCTCTAGATATGATTTTCACGTGGAATCGAGTAGGGAGCCAGAGCCCTCTTCTAGCCCTGATAGCCCAGTGGTCAATGTTGGACAACCTCTTAACTCGATAAAATCAGGCCCATATGGCTGTATTATTTGTGCTGCGGTAGATCATATTTTTTCGAGTGCCCGACTCATATCATATGTACGCATTGCAAATATTTGGGCCACAGTACGCCCCCTGGACGATCCACTAATGCCATCCGCATGAGTTGGAGGCCCAAGAGGTCAAACAGGATTGTTCCTACTTCCTTAAATAGTAGTGATAATATGCCTCCTCCACATAATCAATCCCAGGAAAGAAATACGCCCAAATATATCTGGGTTCCTAAAATAAATGGACACTTTTGTTCCATGAGTAAGGCTCGCGTTCCTCCTAGGAAAGTCCGGTCAGCTCGCAATTCTTTGCCAAATACACAGTACTTGAGAATCAAATCAAATCAGTTGCAGCACCGGGACACGTGTGATCCTTCCATTGCTGGTGACGATCTGCCTCCTCTGACTGCCATTCTCCCCTCGACCTACACGCCAGCCAATAACACATCCTCTCTGCCACCCATGCTCCATCAGACACCCATGGCAACACCCGTATCCATACCTCCTCCCCAAGAACACCTCTCTGGCGACAAGCTCCACGCATCCACCATGGCCAACTTTCATGTCCTCCCATACCAATTCATCCCCAGCTCGCTAGATATCTTCAATGGACCGGATGATCGCCTGCAAAGGACTATGATGGTAGTGGGTGCTCCACCGCTACATCATGAAAACTTTGCCATCGTCTTCACCACCCCGGTGACTCCAGATCTGCAAAGGCCGGCGGTGTTGGCGGAAATCCTCGACATCCTTGCTCAAGACTTCAATGCAGAGGTGATATACTCAGATATCTTCCATCTAGGTGTTGGTTTGATTGGATTCAGGTCTACTGTTGTTAGAGATTTTCTGATCACTACTGGGCCTCATCCCATTGATGATGACATAAATTTTCACTTTGCCCGCCATGATGAAGGTACGCATATGCGAGTGCCTATTTTTGAAGCAGTGTCTTGGGTTGTTTTCTTAGGATTTCCACTTGATTACCAGAATGAATACCATGTCAACAAGGCCGTGAGTTGTTTTGGACACTTTGAAATCTAGCATAACCCTGGGCAAGTCAAAACCCGGGTTCTGGTCCGTGTGTTGATTAATTAGTTCTCCAACGTCCCACACAGTCTGATCATCAAGAGGGCCAATGTTTTTGGAGGTTTGGGTCGATCCTGGACAGTCCCGATATACATCCTCACAAACTGGCCCAATAATCCCCCAATATAGGCACTAAAGAGCCACCTCCTCTGATGAATGCCTCTCCGCAGCCCAGAGAACTGCCGTATCAGACAGCGGCTCAGCAGCACTCGTTCGAGGCCATGGTCATGCAGCAACAATAGGCCAATGCAAACTGGGGGGGATCTGCAACTCCAACAGCAGCAACAACAGGTTGGTACGTCTCCAATGTATCTATAATTTTGGATTGTTCCATGCTATTATATTATCTGTTTTGGATGTTTAATGGGCTTTATTATGCACTTCTATATTATTTTGGGGACTAACCTATTAATCGAAGGCCCAATGCAAATTGCTATTTTTTGCCTATTTCAGTGTTTCGCAGAAAAGGAATATCAAACAGAATCCAAACGGAACGAAACCTTCGCGAGGATCTTTTTTGGAACAAACGCAATCAAGGAGACTTGGAGTGGAGGTCAAGGAATTAACGAGGCGGGAACGAGGTAGGGCAGCACGCCCAGCGGTGTAAGTGCGCCCCACCCTCGTCGGCCCCTTGTAGCTCCACCGACCTACTTCTTTCGCCTATATATACTCTTATACCCTGAAAACATCCAGAGGAGCCATGAAACCACTTTTCCACCGCCGCAACCTTCTTTACATGTGAGATCCCATTTGGGGACCTTTTCTGGCGATCTTCCGGAGGGGGATTCGATCACGGAGGGCTTCTACATCAACACCATAGCCTCACTGATGATGTGTGAGTAGTTTACCACAGACCTTCGGGTCCAAGTTATTAACTGATGGCTTCTTCTCTCTCTTTGGATCTCAATACAAAGTTCTCCTTGATGTTCTTGGAGATCTATTCAATGTAATACTTTTTGAGGTGTGTTTGTCGAGATCCGATGAATTGTGGGTTTATGATCAATATTATTTATGAACAATATTTGATTCTTCTCTGAATTCTTATATACATGATTTGATATCTTTGCAAGTCTATTTGAATTATCAGTTTGGTTTGGCCTACTAGATTGATCTTTCTTGCAATGGGAGAAGTGCTTAGCTTTGTGTTCAATCTTGCGGTGCTCGATCCTAGTGACAGAAAGGGAACCGACTTGTATTGTATTGTTACCATCAAGTATAAAAAGATGGGGTTTATATCATATTGCTTGAGTTTATCGCTCTACATCATGTCATCTTGCCTAATGCGTTACTCTATTCTTATGAACTTAATACTCTAGATGCATGCTGGATAGCGGGCGATGTGTGGAGTAATAGTAGTAGATACAGAATCGTTTCCGTCTACTTGACACGGACGCGATGCCTATGTTCATGATCATACCTAGATACTCTCATAACTATGCGCTTTTCTATCAACTGCTCAGCAGTAATTTGTTCACCCACGGTAATATATGCTATCTTGAGAGAAGCCACTAGTGAAACCTATGGTCCCCGGGTCTACTTTACATCATATAAGTTTCTGATCTACAATTCTAGTTTACTATTTATTTTATTTTGCAATGTATACTTTCCAATCTATACACAAAAATACCAAAAATATTTATCTTATTATCTTTATCGGATCTCACTTTCGTAAGTGACCGTGAAGGGATTGACAACCCCTTTATCGTGTTGGTTGCGAGGTTCTTGTTTGTTTGTGCAGGTACTAGGCGACTTGCGTGCAGTCTCCTACTGGATTGATACATTGGTTCTCAAAAACTGAGGGAAATACGTATGCTACTTTGTTGCATCACCCTTTCCTCTTCAAGGGAAAACCAACGCATGCTCAAGAGGTAGCACAAGTGCAGGCCAATGGATGGGCACCCTGGCCAGAAGTTCCCCGATAGTACACATGGGTTAGCTGGCGTGAGATCACTAGATACATTGGTCCTTCCATGATGGATGGAGTTGAACCTGAGGAGAACATTCAGGATGATGGCTTAGCAGCTTGGAATTCTCATGGTGCTAAGTGGAGATGGCTATTGATGACATTGTCATGGGGTCCAACAACAGCCAGTTCAGTTTTATCCATGGGGATGCAGAAGTCATGAATTTCAGAGTGCTACCATTGAAAAAGCTGCTCGCTTTCTTCAGAAAGTTCATTTAGAAGCCAACTCCTCCTCTAATCCTATTTGACGATTATGGGAACATGGGGGCGCATGCATAGTGTGCAAAATATGAGAAAAATAGAGGCACATGCATTTTGCGCAAATCTTTAATACACTTTCATAGCTGCATTACTGAAGAACTATTATGCGACAATAGTTCTGTCTGCACCTAATCACATACTCAAATTGGACAAGAGGAGTTGGGATGAGGCTTTTGCTCCTCTACTCAACAAGCAACAACCTTTGTGTGAACTTGAGACTGCAGGAAGTGGGCACTTCGCCACCAATATGACTGAGATTGAGGCACCACAGGAGGATACAATGCCCAACGCCATGACGCTTGCTGAGCCTCGTAGAGAGAAGAAGAAAAGGATGGGAGTTGAGGTTGATGCCACCAACCTTCGTAGGAGTGCCAGAACTAACAAGTATGATGGATTCAAGGCACCATCTATGGTGGAAGGTGAAATTAATAAAAGCAAAGTTAATCCTCGTTATGTTCCTACAACTCCTAATTAGACAAACACTACATATGCAATTATGAAGACAGTGCCTCCTCCAACTCCCATCACTTCCCTCCAGCACATTGGCGTTGTGCGCTACGGCATCCCCCCTGAAGAAGTCTCCGCAGCCAAGCTTCTGGCTTCGAAGGAACAGGAGCCATCATCGTCCACCTAAGAAACAACTGCGATGCCGCCCCTCCAACAATGGAGTGTTTTGGTGTGGAATGTTAGAGGAATAAATTCAAATGATAAACTTATTGCTATTAGGAATGCTATCAATGTCAGTGGATGTAATTTGATATGTCTATAGGAGACTAAACACACTTCCTTTAATCTAGCCTATATTAAATCTTTCTGCCCTCGCCCGTTCGATAAATTTGAGTTTGTTCCTTCTCAGGGGGGGGGTCTGGGGGCTTGGTAACCATTTGGAATAGTGCAGTGTTTGACATGACAATAGATTTCTTGGATGATTTTGTCCTTGGTATCTCCTTCGCTTGTAAACTGTCTGGTAAATCATGGAGGTTGTATAACATATATGGTCCATGTCGAGGAGATGATCGCCAACGCTTCACAGATTGGATGTATGATCTAAACATCCCGGATACTGAGAATTGGTTACTGGTGGGAGACTACAACTTTATTAGATCTACCCAAAACAGAAATAAACCTGTAGGAAACAATAATGATATTTTCCTGTTTAATGACATCATTCGAGCTCAAGCGCTAATTGAAATCCTTCTCAAAGGACAATCATATACATGGAGCAATATGCAGGATGACCCACTACTTGAACAACTCGACTGGTGCTTTTCATCATGCCATTGGACTCAGACTTACCCTAACATGATAGTCACACCTTTGGGAAAACTAGTCTCGAACCACATTCCATGGGTCATGCAAATTGAGACTAATATTCCGAAAAGCAAAAAAATTCGCTTCGAGAATTTTTGGATTAATCACGCAGATTTTCTGGATACAGTTCCATCGTCCTGGAATAAACAGTGTCATGCTGCCAATAGTGTGGCACGATTGTGCAAAAAAAAAAATGAAAAACCTTAGATATGACCTCAAGCGATGGAGCAAGGGGATTTCTCGCTTGTCCATTCTCATTCAAAATTGTAATCGGGCACTGAGTGAATTAGATGGGCTGGAAGACCTGAGAAGCCTTTCAAGTCCTGAGGCCAGTTTTCGTCAAATTGTTAAAGCCCATCTCATCAAGCTATTGCAGTTTTAGAATGAGTATTGACGGAAACGTTGCACCATCAGATACATCAAATTTGGTGAGGAAAATACTAAACTCTTCCAATCTCTAGCAACTGATACATTCTGGATGAATTCAATTGCCTCGCTCAAACTTCCAGATGGATCAATTGCCACTGATCATAATGCAAAGGAAGTTATCTTGTTCACTACATTCAGAGAACGGCTGGGTACTGGCTCCACTCCAGCGATGAAATTTGATCTCTAGAGGATCATCAAGAAAATCTATGGGTTGGAAAGTCTAGCCACACCATTCACCCATAAGGAGATTGATGAGGTTGTCAGATCCATGCCTGCTGATCGCGCCCTGGCCCGGATGGTTTTAATGGAACATTTCTTTAATCTTGCTGGCACATCGTCAAAGAAGACTTTTATAAGTTATGTGAAGATTCCTATGATGGCAATTTGGATCTCACCAGTGTCAACTCGGGCTTTATCACGCTGATATCGAAAATTCCTTCGCCTGAAACATCCAGTGACTTCCGACCCATCACACTGCTGAACTGCTGCATGAAAATTATGACAAAGGTATTGGCCAATCGACTACAGAAACTCGTCCTCAAGATTATTCATAAAAATCAATACGGATTAATCAGGACCCGAACGATCCAAGACTGTTTGGCATGGGTGTTTGAATACATATATCAATGCCAGTCTTCCAAGCAACCCATCATCCTCCTGAAGCTAGACTTTGTGAAGGCGTTCGATACAATTGAACATTCATCCATGATTGAGATAATGAGGCATATGGGTTTTTGTGATCGATGGCTAAATTGCATCAAACTTATCTTCAGCTCAGGGACGTCATCGGTCCTACTTAATGGGGTTCCCGGCCGACAATTTTTATGCAAGTGTGGTGTTCGCCAGGGGGATCCTCTCTCCCCGCTCATATTCATCCCCGCCGCGGACCTCTTGGAAGCAGCAACTAATGATGCACACAGAAATGGCTTGATTCAACTGCCTATTCCAAGCAGATTATCGACGGATTACCCGGTGATACAATATGCAGATGACACCATTTTGATCATGCCTGCGTGCCCCACGGAAGTCGCTCACATGAAAGAGATCCTACTAGACTATGCTGACTCTATCGGGCTAAAGTTAAACTTTCACAAGTCAATGATGATTCCTCTCAATGTATAGGATGATCTAGTAAACCAATTGGCGCAGATACTGCAATGCTCCATTGGGTCGGTGCTGTTCACAAATTTTGGGCTGCCGATGGTGACAACTAGGCCATCGGTGTCAGACCTTATGGCAGTGGTTAAAAATGTCGAGCGCAAGCTATCCTCCTCCCTGTGTGTGCTGAACCAAGGGAGCAAACTGATCCTACTGAACTTATTGATTACCTCGCTGATGATATACCCCATGTGCACCCTCAAACTTCCCCCCAAGATAGTGGAGTACCTAGACAAAATAAGAAGGAAATGTCTATGGCGGAAGAAAACAGAGAACGGTGTGTCTTGCAGCTCGCTGGCCGCCTGGGATCTAGTGTGCAGACCGAAATCACGTGGAGGCCTCAGAATTCTTGACATCAAAGTCCAAAACCAAGGATTGTTGATGAAATTCCTACACAACTTCTACAACAAGAAAGATACGCCCTGGTGTGAACTTATCTGGTCCATGTACTATGATGGTAAAATGCCTGCATGCGGCTGAGGCCTGCGGATCATTTTGGTGGTGAGATGTGATGAACCTCAGCAATACATATCCTGGGATCACCCGTGTGACTGTCGGAGATGGTTCCACAGTCATCTTTTGGAAGGATTTATGGCTTGAACAACCGCTAGAAGTTTCTCATCCCAGGGCCTTTTCATTTGTTAGAGAGCAGGACTCTTCGGTGGCTGACTTTCTTGCGATGACCAACATTCAAGATGAGTTGTTCCTACCCCTCTCCCTCGAAACAAGAGACGAACTATGGGAGTTACAGGAACTGACAGCGTACACGCACCCTGCCTAAGGGGAAAACGATGTGTGGTCTCGTGTATAGGGAGCCAAATACTCATCTCGATAGTTCTATGCCTACTACTTCAGAAATGTGACTGCGGATAAAGCCTTTTGATGGATTTGGATATCTAAATGCACAATGAAAATCAAAGTTTTCACGTGGTTGGTTGCAGCTCATCACGGTAACACTAAAAACATGCTTAGAAGGAGACACTGGAATATTGCGGATGGAACCAACTGTGCCCTGTGTGGCAATGGGGAAGAGGAAACAGTGGAGCATCTATTTTTGACTGTCTGTTCAGTGCTAAATGTTGGGGAGCAATTGGTGTGCAATGTGGTGACCCGGGTGACTGTCTGGCCAAAGTCCACCAAGGTAAGGAAAACTGGACCCAACCCATGTTCATGGAAATCTTTATGACGGCGACGTGGGCAATCTGGAATGAACGCAATGATAAAATATTCAGGAGCATCCCCAACTCGCTCCCCTCTTGGAAGAAAGGTTTAAGACGGACTTTGCTCTTCTAGCTCACATAATCAAACCCTCCCTAGTGGGGTTCGTTGAGAGTTTTGTAACCTCCATTGTATAAGAGTAAATTTGTTCTAGTTGTAATTTATTTTGTCCGTATCACCCTCTCACCATGTGATTGGATGATGAGGAAGTGAGATCAGAGGCTATCCCCTTGGATGTGCCTGTGTACCCCTACTATGTATTTGGTGTGAAAATGAATGAAAAATGTCAGTAGGAGCCTCTCCTACTGTCTTTGATTGATCAAAAAATACAACTCTAGCATGGCAGGAAGCAGTTTCACATAGTTCACTACTATTAGATGTTTTAGATATTTAAAAGTAGACTACATCCGTAATGAGTGAACAGACACATTAAAATGTGTTTAAATACATCTGATTTACAAAAAAGTTAGAACATCATATAACAATGAGTGGAGGGGTTTTTAAACAATGGCCCAATGACTGGGTTACAGGTGAAGAACCCTACGCAAGCACAATGTCAGACAAATAGGATGTCTTGGTAATTGTAATATAGTGTGACCTACCTTAACTGGTTGAACAGGATCAGTGCTACTCCTCCTTCTCTTGCAAGGCTCCTTCCTAACATCTTGTACTTGGAAATCCTCAATCTTATCTTCAATTCACCCCCTCTACAAGGTGACACAAACTAGTTACTTGTCACCTTGGAAGATAAATATGCATACTTTCTAGTCTATGAACACAAAATGATGAGATTGTAACAGAACAACACCACATAATGAAACATGCCACATCTCTTGCACACAATGAAATGAGCATTTACTATGTGTGCACTATGGAAAAACTAGGAATACCTTCGAATTGGATCTCCATGTACTCTTGGAGAGCCTAGTTTAGTGTACAGCCAAACCTTTAGGTCATCTATGAGTTATACAAGCCCCCACTACAGCAACCTTTAGTGTTTAAATCGTTGACAAGCTCTGTTAGGTCAAGAACAACAAGTAATCAAAGCTAATAGTCCTAGTATGGCTAGATGATACAAACAAGCAATTGAACAGATGTGTGAGAAAATCTTACATATCAAGAAAAGAAGCATAGAAGGGGCCTTAAAGACAATCACTTGACTGGCCAGATTTAAGGGGCATTTAAACATCATGTGCAAGGTATGAACTAACACAAACATTGCATATTTCAGATTCTATAATGAAATGCACATGTATTAGGTTATGCCATGTATGATGATGCCTAAATGTACACTATAGCATAGTGTCGGTCTATAGGACTCTACTGTTGCTGTTTTGTTGGTTTTTATTTGATGATTTTTTTGTCGGACTTTCGGATTTGGCTGTGTGCATCCTAGTTATGCAGAGGCCGGGTGTTACTCATAATTCTTTGTATCCACTTGATGCTACATTTTGAATTAATAAAATCGCCCTTTATCGAAAAAATGTACACTATAGCAGGAAAGAGTGATTCTTCATTGCACACACAATTGAATTGCAGGTTAAGGGCCAGTTCTATTCCGCCTTTTCAGAGCTTATTGTCAAAATAAGCCATAAAAGATGTAAAGAAGTCATTTTTCAGTTATGGGCTTGGGCTTAACTTATTTCGCTTTGGAGGGGGGTGTTTTGGGTAGAAGCACACTAAAAATTGAAGGGAAGGGGAATAGTGAAATGACTCTGTTGTCTGCCTATATTACACTCAAAATGCCACTGTTCACTTCCGCATCACACCTGACCCTCAAGTAAAAACATACACGCAAGCGTTCATTGCCCTGCCCGCTTGCATCTCCTCTCCCCTTTCCCTCTACCTCGATCCCCTGCCTGCAACACTATGGTTCCTCCAGCGAGCCGTCGCCACTTGTCCCATCTGGCCTGGTCCTCGATGATGCTCTGTCCAGCTAGGCTACATGGCCGACGGGAAGAGCCAAATCTCCCTGGCTGCTCCTCACTCTAGCGCCGCCCCTCATTCTCATGGTCTCCAGCACCTGCTCCGCCGTGGTCTGTCAACACACTACTCCAGCGGGTGCCGCACAACTACGGCCGATGCCCCACTGCGGCAGAAGGCACCTCATTCCCCCTCCCCTCCTACCAGGCCGGGGCCTTGAGGTGCTGTTAAAGGATGAGCTCAATCAACAAGGTGAGGATCTCCTTTGATTTTTTGCCAAATTCTCATTCTAATCCGCTATACGATGAATTGCTATGAGCTGCTTCTGCTTCTACTATATGATGCATTGCTATCAGCTGCTCCTGCTGCTGCTATATGATGAATTGCTATGAGTTGCTTCTACTATATGATGAATGGCTATGAGCTGCTACTGCTATATGATGAGTTGCCATAAGCTCCTCCCGCTACTGCTACATGATGAATTGCTATGATCTGCTCCTCTAGTTGCTATATGATGAATTGCTATGAGCTGCTCCTAATGCTGCTATATGATGAATTGCTATGAGCTACTGCTAGTATATGATGAATTGCACGATGTTGCTTTTGCTGCTGCTGTATGATGAGTTGTTATGAGCTGCTGCTGCTATATGATGCTTTCAGGTGGTGCTGCTATATGATAATAACCAACCACTTGCACCATCAAATTTCGATAAATAATTGTTCTTTATTTAAATTTAGGTCATGCGTTCTTCAATTAAATTATGCAATGGGATCTTTGTGGAAGACATTGACCAAAGTAGATCGTGCCAAGTAGATGGTATCTTTGTATTTGCATTTCAAACAAATATTCATGGTCTGTTTTCCTATCATATTAATTACTACACTGGGTACAATTTGTGATGTTTGCAAGTCAAATTAATTTTCATATGGGCAGCAAAATGACAAAATATAATGCAATCTAGACTTTTCACTGATGATACCATAGATAAGCTGAAAAGGCAGGCAATAGAAAGAACTGGTTGGCTTATTATCTGCAGCTTATATTCAAAGGTGCTTATTTTCTTAGGATAACTCGAAATAACTGTCCCTAAGAAACTTGGCCAATAGAACTGACATCCAAATAACATGTCATGATGATTGCAATGGAGGCCCAGTTCTTTTGCCATAATCTCCCAAAATCTGACCCCTACCCAGATTCTCCCAGAATCTTTGATCCCCATTTGTTTTACAATCCTATCTAGTTAGGGTCTAATTAGGTATGACATCTACATATCTAATTTAGCATCCAGTAGTGGAAATCATTGTCTGCACAAAGGGATTACTGGTCGAAAATCCTAGCAAAGCATGCTGGCAGGCACACAACAATACAAGAGACAGAGACACACACTTACAAGATCATAGCAATGCCTCATCCCAGGATCTTGGTTGGCCAAACTGATACATCCAGAAGAAACATCATCCTTGTAGTTTTTGCCAGCTGCATAACATATAACAGCAAACTATTCATATATTTGAAGTACATCGGGCAGGTGATGCTAGATGGGTTTAAAGGTGATAAGAAACTAGGCCGTGGTGGGTGCTTGGCACGTTGCCAGACGGCAGGATTCAGGTTAGAAACATCAAGGGTGATGATGTTGCGCTGGCTGTCGAGGTACGGTAAGGAGATCTAGAACTATCAAGTAGGGTGTTTCTGGAGCAGCTCCGGTAGGGTGGACTACTCTGTTGGTGAAGCGAATTTGAGGGCGTGGATGAGGGCGTCGGTGAAGCTGCTCCAGTGGTTGGGTTTAGGATGATGTCGACGATGCGGATCTGTGGCCGTGGACGGGGCGTGAGAAGCTGCTCTGGTAGGCTGGACGAGGGTGCGATGAAGCAGATCTGATGCTGTGGACTTTTTCGTTGGCAAAGTGACCCTGATAGGGTTGAGAATGGTATAGACGAAGCTACTCTGATAGGGTTGAGGATGGTGTCGATGAAGCGGCTCCGGTAGGGTTGAGGAAGGTGTCAGCGAAGAGGATTAGCGGCCGTCGACAGGGGCGTCGGTGGGGCGGCTCCGGGGGTGTGGACGAAGCATCTTCGGTGGAGAGTATGAAGGAGCCGCTGTAGATGTGCTGCGATTGACGAGAGTACCGGCGAAGCAGATACCGCACCGTGGACTAGGCCGACACTGAATGGGCTATGGTACAGTGGTGGATGAGCAGTCTACTTGTTTCTAGGGGAGGTGGGAGGGGTAGATGCGGCCGCAGAAGCTGATCCGGCAAGGTGGACGCCGCTGGCAGTGAATGGGCTCTAGTACACCGATGGATGAGCAGTCTAGGGTTTCGAGATGGGAGCTGTAGAAAGGCCGATGAAGTACAAACGGTGAGGGATTCCTGGATTAGGGGGTCTCCGGACAGCTGGACTATATCCTTTGGCCGGACTGTTGAACTATGAAGATACAAGATTGAAGACTTCGTCCCGTGTCCGGGTGGGACTCTACTTGGCGTGGAAGGCAAGCTAGGCAGTACAGATATGTCGATCTCCTCCCTTGTAACCGACCTTGTGTAACCCTAGCCCCCTCCGGTGTCTATATAAACTGGAGGGTTTAGCCCGTAGGACAAAATACAATCATAGCATAGGTTAGCTTCTAGGGGTTAGCCTCTACGATCTCGTGGTAAATCAACTCTTGTAATACTCATATCATCAAGAACAATCAAGTAGAACATAGGGTATTACCTCCATCAAGAGGGCCCGAACCTGGGTAAACATCGTGTCCCCTGCCTCCTGTGACCATCCTCCTTAGACGCACAGTTTGGGACCCCCTACCCAAGATCCGCCGGTTTTGACACCGACATTGGTGCTTTCATTGAGAGTTCCACTATGCCGTCATCATAAGCGGGGATGGCTCGTCTCGTTGTCAAGGATAAAATCACTTCTGGGGGAGCCCTGGCTATAGGCCAAACTATCCGACTAGGTGGCTTCATCATGACCGCCCGCTCGGCCGCTGCGCCGACGATGACTTCTCGGGTCATTGAAAATAGCCTCCACATCGGCTCAAAATTCACCGAGCAGATGGATCCAATGGAGCTCTCCTCTTTGAACGAGCTCTTGGATCGCATCGCTACTCTGGGAATCGCTACGGACTACGATCGGATCAGGCTTAAACCCGACCAAAGGGAGATTAACTCTCCGCCGGTCACCCATCAAATAGCGGTGGTGGAGGAGCAACGCGGCGGTTCTCCCTCTATCCTAAGGACGAAATATGTCCGGATACCCGAGCTCTCCGAGCCGGATACCCGCTCACGAGAGGACATTACCCTAACCCTGAACCTAGAATCAGGTCGCATACCGAACTCGCGAAGCAACATCCCGGAGCCCGAACTTCCAAGATCGAAAACTCCCCTGCCCCGGGATCTCGGATTGGGTCAAGGTCTGGACTTAAATCCACCCACCCACCCAGATACAAACAATCTTTCCCACATTAGGCAAGTGCCCCAAGAGATAGTACATCACTATTGGGCCAGATTCCTCCTTGTAATGAACAAGGTCAAGGACTATGTCGGATTTCGGGTTCCGATAGACCCTTGAGGTTTGAACACTGGGGTGCGCGCGGAGATTTCGCCTCCTATCTACCTGCACCCCTCCACCATGCAAAGATCTAAGCTATGGAAAGAACAACACAAGAGACACAGGGTTTATACTGGTTCGGGCCACCGTTGTGGTGTAATACCCTACTCAAGTGTGTGGTGTGGTGGATTGCCTCTTGGGCTGATGGTGACGAACAATACAAGGAAGAACAGCCTCGCGAGGGTCTGTTCTTGGCTAGGGCAATGAACTGCTGGGAGGAGTCCAGTCACCCTTCTCTCTCTCTCTCTCTCTCTCTCTTCACAACTGATGATTCCTCTCTCCAACCTCTCACCTCTCACCTTCCTTTTTCATCCTGCGGGTGGCTGGTCCTATTTATAAAGGCCCTGGTCCTCTTCCCAAATATCGAGCGGGAAGGGAGCCAACAATGGCGGGCTAATTTGAAAGGGGACAGATAGTACCAGTTATCCTGACAAAAGTAGTCTTCGCCTGCACAAAGCTCTGGTGGTGACGCCGTCTTGGGCTCCACAATGACCTCCGGCTTGCAGTCCTCCTGGTCTTGGTCTTGTTGCAACGAAATGGCAACCTTTGCCTGATGCCTCGGTACTCCATGGCTGCGCTTGCCCCCTTTGCACCAAAGGGGAAAGGAGGACACTGCGCGGGCTGGCACCCTCCTGGCGCCCTTGGTCGTCATGGCTTGCGTCATGGGCACCTCGTGAGGTACCCCGCCTTGATCTCTCCGCCTCCTCGCGAGCCAGCCTGATGAGGCCGTGCCTGAGGAAGCTCCGTGTCGTCCGCCCCGCGAGGCTTGGCCCCTCGCGAGGGTCTTGGGTCTGTGTTGGTGAAGATGGGCCATGCTGGGCCCCCCTTTGAGCCACGCCGCAGGCCGCAGGCAGGCAAGTCTGGGGACCCCCATTCCCAGAACACCGACAGTAGCCCCCGGGCCCAAGGCGCACCCAGACTTGGCCGCGCAGGGAGGCGGAAGGGCAAGAGCGAAGCGCCACGGGCCCTAACAGCCTACGGCCTTGGATGCCGCGTGGCGGTTGATTGGACGCGGGCGGCACTGTTCCCCCATGCCCTCCTTATTTTGCGCCATGCTAGGCGGACTCGTAGTCGTACACAGCCGTTCCCCTTTCTGTTGCTCAAGCGCCCTCTGTCCTTCCTCTGCTCGAACTCCGGCTTCTGTTTTCAACCCAATCTCGAACCCTCCCCCCCTTCCCATCGCCATGGCTCCGACGAAGAAGGGAAGAGGGAAGAAACCCGTGTCTCCGCCTTGCCCGCCGCTGTTGGTGGCCTCCGTCGAGGGCTTGGGCAAGGTCAGCTCGGCTCTGGCCACTATCTTCAACGAATGCGGGAGGACGACGGCCTGGCCCGCGTCCCACTTCTCCATCGACATGATAGTCACCGAGGTCCCGTATTTTGCCGACCCCTGTGGGCGGGTCTGGTTCCTCCCTTTTCTGATTTCTTCAATGCCGTGCTTTCCCACTATCAGATCCACATGATGCATCTGGGTCCTGAATCCATCACTCTCCTTTCGGTCTTCGCCTTTGTTTGCGAGGCTATGATGGGCATCCTTCCTTCGGTTGCCTTGCTGCGCCACTTCTTCTCGCTGCGCCTTGTCGCCCCTACCCAATGCTGGGCATGCGTGAGCTTCGTTGCCGTGTCTGAGACAGCGGCCTCTGGGATTGACTTCAAGCTCCCCCTGCCCGCGGCTAGGTTCCACGAGCGGTGGTTGTATGTGGACACAGGGGTGCCCAGCCCCTTGCTATCGGAGCCAACTTCGCCTGCTGTCCCCAATTCGGGCTGGGGCCAGGAGACGCTTGAGAGCCCCCGGCTTGTCTTTGTCTGGCACCGCTTCGCGTTCTTGAGGTCGCTTGGCGTGACAGCGCCCAATGTCGTGAAGGAGTTCCTGCTATGCTGCGTTGCTCCTCTCCAATGCCACTCCCGCCAGATGTGGGCCTTCAGCGGGCGCGATGATCGTATGAGGCTCCAGGAAGAGGACCTGACTCCTGAAGTGCTGAGGACAGCGCTCTTGACCCTGACTGGGGACCCCAACCCCGGCAGCATCCAGCAGGGAGGGGCCTTGCTGTACCTCTGCCAGAGCAGGGGCGATTTTGTGAAGCAGATGCCTATCTTTGATGAGTGGGGGCCGCGCCCCGCCGACCTCCAGGGGCCTCGTGAGAACCCAGTGGTGGTGACTGCCCTTCCAGTCGGCCAAGGCGACTGTTCCTCAAGCGAAGGAGCAGGGAGGCATGAGGTGCCAGAGGCCGAGGGGGCTCCCGGTGGGGTGACAACGTCGGGCGATGCTCATGATGGAGTAGTTCTTGGGGCCCGTGCTGCCGAGGCTGAGGGTGACAAGCAGCTGCCCTCTGCGCCTGCGACTGAGGCCCCTGAGGCTCCAGCTGCTTGTCCTGGCGAGGCGATTGGCAGCGCACATCAGGCAGGCACCCCTGACGCAGATCGCTTTGACGCCCCATCTTCGTCGCTGGTTGATCCCTGCGCCCAACTCTTAGGCCGCTTCCACGTGGACTTTGAGGCCCTCCGGAAGAGAAGGGAGGCTCTGGGCGACGATTATCCTTGTCGCCTGCTGAAGCGTAGGAAGTACTTCGCCACTGATGAGTAAGCCTTCTCCTTTCCCAGCTCCCGATCCTTCTGTTGCTTTTACTGACCCTTGCTCCGCAGGCCCCTCCCAGCCAAGCTTGTGGAGACGGCTGAGGAGCCGTCCCCCTTGGCTTCGCCCCCTCCACCGTCCTCAAGCGCTCCGAGCAGCGGAGCCCTTGTGGTGAGGGCGATCGAAGAGGCAAACCGTCCCGAGGTGTATCATGGCCCTGCGCACCTCGCGATCCTCCTTCGTGGGCCTTCTCGTGGCATAGCCAGCCTGCTGTGGGCTTCTCGCCTGGTCGCGGACTGTGATTGGCTGAGGCGCTCCCTGCGCTCTTCACCTGGGGATGGGCTGGCTCCAGGCCGGGCTTCTGGCGCGCCGTGCCCGGCCATCGCGAGGGTGCCAGCCCCCAGCCCCCTGCCCGGAGGGGGAGTGCTGATTCGTGGCCCCCGGCGCTTGCTTCGGGCAGATGATGGTGTGGAAGACATGCTCGAGCGCACTCGGGAGTGTCGCGCTCTCCGCCAAGGATTCCTTCGCAGGGCGGCTGACGCGGTGAGCCTGCTTGGTGAGGAGCTTGCTGATGAAAACACGCGCCTTGAGGCCGAGGGCCTACGCCTGGTTGTGGAGAGGCGCGAGCTGGAGGGCGCCATCGCCCTTGTGCGCCGTCAGCGTGATCTTGACGATGCAGAGACCAAGGCGTTGCTGGTGGCCTCTCGGGAGGCCCGATCTTGGGCCGCCGAGGAGGCCCGAGAAGCCGACCGGCGGCGAAAGGCGGTGGAGGAGTGGGCTCGGGAGCTCCTGGCCTGGTGCCACTCATTTGAGGAGCAGGTGGAGCTGCGTGAGGCAGCCCTCGCGTCGATGAAGGTGGCCTCTGGCGACTCAGCAGAGCTCCAGAAGCGTGAGGAGGCGCTGACGCTGGAAGCCGCCGAACGTACCCGCGAGTACGAGCGTCTGGAGACGAGGGAGTGCTTGGTGACGCAGGCGGAGGATGATGTCGCTGCACAGGAAGCCCGTGTCCTGGAGGAGGTCGGACGTCGGGTGGCGATGGCGCATTTGAACCTCGAGCACGAGTTCGAAGAGAAGCTGGGGTTGATCTGGGCCGAAGCTGAAGGCAGGACTGCCGCCTTGAGGGCCAAGCTGGAGGAGGCGACGCGGCAGGCCGATGCTTTCCGGGCCGCCCTTGAGGTGGCGCAAGGTGAGTTAACCACCTCCCAGTCCCAGGCCAAGGTGCTCCTTCTTCGCCAGTGGGTGGAGGAGGTTGAGGCCGTCGCGCGCCAGAATGCGGACGAGATACGTTAGCGGCGGATCCTGGAGCATGAGCACAGCCCCATGCTCACCACGCTCCGGGAGAGAGCCAACACAGCCTTGGGCAACATTTGCGAGGCGGCTGTTGGCGAGCCGCACGTAGTCAACTACGCCGACAATCTTTAGTTCTTCACTGACGTGGTGACATAGCTGGAGGCGCGGTCGGTCAGGGCTGATAGGTTGGTGGAGGAGAGGAGCCGCGCCCTGCTCGGGCGTGCCTTTTCTCGCGTCTTCAGCCATCTCCAGAACATGGATCCCCACTTTGATTTCGACGCCGCCATCGCCCCAATCCCCCAGGCCGTCCGAGACGACCTGGCGCACTGGGTGGAAGACAATGTGGATGCTCTTATCAGGGCCTTCGCTTCAGACGACGACAGCGTGATTGTGGCTGTCGACGAGGGCGGCGTGGTGATCGTCCCTGACACCGCTGGTGGCGACGCGGACAGCGATGGCAAGTTCAACGACGCCAGCAACGGCTCGGGTGGTGCTCCTGAGGATGCATTGGGGGATTTATCCGACTGATTGTGCATCGTTCCTACTTCCTTACCCTGCATGAATAGAACTCAGGTTTTGGCCTGATGGCGGTGAGAGCATTTTGGAGGGGGAGCCCCTTATGTAAAACTTGTGTTGATCGTGTTAGTAGACGCTATATTGCCCATGCGCCCGCGCCAAGTGGTTGGCTTAAGCGACGCGCTGGTTGGCTAGTTTACCTTTGTCCTGCGCTGGCCCTGAGGTAGCCCGTGGGAGGCTGTGGTGTCCTGAGTGTTCCCTGATTGAATCCGTTGGATCTGTAGTAAAACACCCTCCTGAGAGGATGCGGCGGCGGCAGTCTGCGCTGCGCGCAAGCTAGGCCTGACCCGGCTCACGAGGGGCTCACGAGGGGAGGCAGCTGAGGCGAAGTGGTAACCAAACGCGAGAAATTGCTCGAACGAGACTAAGCACCCCTTCCCCGAACACATGCAAATCTCAAATTCGAGTCCAACTTGAATCTAGCGGGGGAAAGTGACAACCAAATGGAAAAGCAACGAAAGCAGACAAAAGGCCACGTCCGGCACCTAGTCTAGTCTTGGACGTCTTCTCACCAGCGCGGAGCTAAGTGCTGCCACTTGGCGTGGGAGGGAGCCCCAGTGCCTAAGGCCGGCACCCCTACCTGGCGCGCCAAATGTCGGATTTCAGGTTCCGGCAGACCCTTGAAGTTCGAACACTGGGGTGCGCGTGGAGATTTCGCCTCCTACCTACCTGCACCCCTCCGCCACGCTAAGATCTAAGCTATGGAAAGAACAACACAAGAGACACAGGGTTTATACTGGTTCGGGCCACCGTTGTGGTGTAATACCCTACTCCAGTGTGTGGTGTGGTGGATTGCGTCTTGGGATGATGGTGATGAACAATACAAGGAAGAACAACCTCGCAAGGGTCTGTTCTTGGCTGGGGCAATGAACAGCTGGGAGGAGTCCAGTCACCCTTCTCTCTCTCTCTTCACAACTGATGATGCCTCTCTCCAACCTCTCACCTCTCACCTTCCTTTTTCATCCTGCGGGTGGCTGGTCCTATTTATAGAGGCCCTGGTCCTCTTCAAAAATATCGAGCGGGAAGGGAGCCAACAATGGCGGGCTAATTTGAAAGGGGACAGCTAGTACCAGTTATCCTGACAAAAGTAGTCTTCGCCTGCACAAAGCTCTGGTGGTGACGCCGTCTTGGGATCCACAATGACCTCCATCTTACAGTCCTCCTGGTCTTGGTCTTGTTGCACCGAAATGGCAAACTTTGCTTGATGCCTCGGTACTCCACGGCTGCGCTTGCCCCCTTTGCACCAAAGGGGAAAGGAGGACACTACACGGGCTGGCACCCGCCTGGCGCCCTTGGTCGTCATGGCTTGCGTCACGGGCACCTCGTGAGGTACCCCGCCTTGATCTCTCCGCCTCCTCGCGAGCCAGCCTGATGAGGCCGTGCCTGAGGAAGCTCCGTGTCGTCCGCCCCGCGAGGCTTGGCCCCTCGCGAGGGTCTTGGGTCTGAGTTGGTGAAGATGGGCCGTGCTGGGCCCCCCTTTGAGCCACGCCGCAGGCCGCAGGCAGGCAAGTTTGGGGACCCCCATTTCCAGAACGCCGACAGACTGTCGCGAGGAAGACACAATTTCGTTCTTTTGCAACAATTGCACGGACAAGGGGATCCTCAACGCCATAATCCGCCGTGACGTAGCACACTTCGCTGACTTGGCGGCCATAGTACAGAAGTACTGTGCAATGGAAAGCGCCTGGAAAACCCAAACACAATTTTGGGACAATCCGACTCTGACAAAACCCCCAGTCCGAACTAAAAGGGTGCACTCTCATAAGTCCCTCGACTCAATTACAAAGAAGCAAAAACCCACTATTGGGCATGGAACCGTATTGGAGGGATGGCTTAACGGGCCCTGCAAAATTCATAGTACAGCAGATACCATATCAACACAGAGCCTTACAGCATGTTGGGTACTCCGGCAGGTGTCGCGACCGGTTTTCCAATAAAAATATTTATTGAGAAACCAATCTTTTGAGTCCAGTATGAGAGAAATCCTCCTCACTGGTAGACAATTTCTTGATACAATAAGCCAGTAGCATAAAATATATTACAGGGTCGAACTGCGGTTCCTCAACCAAATTATTACAAGCACGCCAATAATTATACATATTGGCGGACATGACACAGTGGTGTGGAGACATACTACTGACTCGAGGATAGGGCGGTAGTGGAAAAACACAGCGGGGAGAGAAATACAAGACTCTAAGTCTATCATCTCATCGAGCGTCGAGGTGAGGCTCGATGAATTTATTTGGTAGCGGAAGCGGATATAAAACAGTGACCAAATCCAGGGTCGCACGAGACTGACTGGGACTCCTCTAAGTGTCGGACTCGCTATCGAACTCTTCATCCATGAAATCGCCTTCGTCAGCATCTGGCCAAATCAACAAGCCAGTGAGTACTTTGAAAGTACTCGCAAGACAGTTCGGACGTAAGATATAACAAATGCATGCATGGATGCGTCATGAATAAATTCACCAATGTACATTCAAAATTATCATAACAAGGTAAGTAAAAGGGAAACGGCGGTAGTCCGCCAGAAATCCCAACAAAACATAAATAATTTCCGATCGGGTGTCTGAAGCGACGCCTCGAAAGGTGAAAAAATAAATATAAAGAAAAAGATACCACAGTCGGGCGTCTTAGCGACACCACATAAAGGGCTTAAAAAGAAATACCTCAGTCAGACGTCGGGGCGACGTCATAGAAAGGGCTTGAAAAGAAATGCCACAGTCGGACGTCGGGGCGACATCACAGAAAGGGCTTGAAAAGAAATGCCACAGTCGGACGTCGGGGCGACATCACAG